>NW_027103663.1:0-15551 GCF_902728285.1 Clytia hemisphaerica | reverse complement strand
TCAGTCTAGCAGAATGTTAATTCTTCTTTTTCAGAAAAAAGACTATAATTTGTTTACCTTTATTCTTGCAGCTTCCCAACATCCCAGACGTCCGCGCTCGATAGGATTGATCATCGGAATGGCTCGATGATGGATCGATATGTGATCGATGGATTACTTAACGATCCGGATAGGAGATCAATAGGCCTTTTTTTAAAGAAGCAGCCATGTTGAATAATTATGTACTCCAGCATAAAAACAATGATACAGCCATGCATAATTTTTAGAATATGCATGATACAGTAATTATGCATGGCTGTATCATTCTTTTTATGCTGGAATACATAATTATTCAACATGGCTACCGTGAAAAAGGGTAACTTGCATCATTGGAGGCTAACATGCATAGCCCTCAAATGAAAGACCCAGCTGGTCATTAAAAATACAAATATAAATCACAACAAAAATGGTAGAGTAGAGCTGCGAGCGGAGCTGCGTAGTTGTATTTTAATGACCAGCCAGGTCATTCATTTGAGGGCTATGTATGTTAGCCTCCACTGATGCAAGTTACCCTTTTTAACGGTACCTCTTTAAAAAAAGGTCTATGGAAGATTCAGCCATTAAAAAGTCTTGAGTATCGATCCTTCGTTGATCCATTATCGAGCTAGTATTTCAATCGAGTATACCGATTCGTCATCGATCGGTAATCGATTCGTCATCGATCGTTAATCGATTTGTTATCGATTGTAAATCGATTTGTTATCGATTGTAAATCGAGTATGAGTCGATAGGGTCAATAAGATCGATAAAAGATCACGACCCTCAACATGGCCCGAGAATTCTCGGGCCATGTTCGGGCCGAGAGACCCTATCAATTCTTTTGGCCCGAACTTGATCCGAATCATTCAGGCCACGCTCGGGCTACGACTAAGACGTAAACTGTTCAACCTATACCTTTATGCCTGTGTCAGAAGATTCCATTGATTAATCCAGCTTGTCCAGTCATAATGAAATTAAAACGTGAAAATGACGTTGAAAATGTGTGAAAATGTTAATTTAATTTATTTCGTTGCGTTTCATCCAATTCATCTGGCTTCCACCCTTCAAAGTTTAAAACCAGGACCAGTTTGATAGCAAATATTTAAGTGAAATCAAGTTTTTCTAGAGAAAATATTGAAAAAATGCAGTCCTGAAATTACAAGCAGGTTCGGGCCATCCTCGGGCTTTATGCGCATTCCAATAAAAGTTTTGGTCCGAGAATTCTCGGGCCATGTTGAGGGTCGCAAAAGATCGATGATAGATCGATAAATAATCGATAACTAATCATAAGCTTAAGACAGATAAAAAAATTCACTCCATTAAGAATTAGTGAATAAGAATTAGTGAATAAGTGAAAAATAAAAATTAAAAGGAAAAATTACAGAAGAAAAAGTCAAAATCAAATGTTTGGCGAGCTACAACTGGTGGATATCAACAACAATCAATCCTGCCTTGGCTTGTTTGTATGTAAAGTCTGAAGACCACCTTTTCGAATAAACCCTGACGCTTCAACATCAGGCTGCACTCATCCCACAGTGCAGCCATTCAGCTAAGTGACTAATACTATTTACAACTATACTCTAACATCATGTGACAAGATTCTTCATTGTAATACAATAAAGGAAGTACATTTCTCAATTACTTTTGCTTTTATACTCTCCTGCACTCCATTTTATATCATGGATCAAAGTGATAATTCCCCTGAGGGTGATCAGTCCCAAAAATGTACCAAAGAATTGGAAACTGAGGATCTAATAGCAGAACTTTGCTTTTATGCCTCCTTGGATTCTGTAAAATTCTGTTTGCGGAAGTATCAATATGGCAAAAGTGTACTAGATATTGAAAATGACATGTACAAAGAAAAACTTGACACCTTGAAAGAAACTGCAAACTTCTTGAAAGTGCCAAAATATAATGAAAAAACCAAAAGATCATTGTCACATCTGATCATCTGCAAGATACAAAACCTCTTACCGGATAATTGCTCCATCTGCAACAGAAGATATAAAATTGGTCTTATGGAGCTCCCGATCCTTGAATGTGCCGTTTGTGGTCAAGGTGTACACAAACCATGCTGGTTAAATCTTGCTACGATTCCCACAAACAACACCAATATTGATGAGGACACCGACGCTGAACTCTTCAAAAGCTTGTATAACCCTCTAAATCTACCTGGAATGTTCTACATTTGTCATGCTTGTCAACCTAACACAATCCCAAGTGACAGTGACGGTGACAATAAAAGGAAAAAGAAAAAGGTCACTAAAGATGCTGCACCATCTATTCCAAGTCAAGACAGACCAACAGAATTATTAGAGACAGACACTGAAGATGTTGTCCTGCTGTCAACTCAAGATGCTGAGGATAAAGAGATTAATACAAGAGAAACACAAAACCAGAATCAACAAGATGATTCTGGAAGCAGTAATAGATCTTGTCGTTTCTACAAGAATGGCAATTGCAAGTATGGATTCAAAGGAAAAGAATGCAAATTTGCGCACCCAAAAATGTGCCGAAAATTTACTCAACATGGCACAAATAAACAAAGAGGATGCAATCTTGGAAAAAAATGTAAAGATTTCCATCCCAAAATGTGCTTCGACTCAATACGAAAAGGAGAATGTTTCGCAACATCCTGCCGTTTTGTTCATGTGAAGGGAACCAGAAGAGAACCCATTATGGTTAAAAACACAGTAACTCACAACAACAACAAGCTATTGGCAGAAAAAGATGATAAGATCAAATCCTCTGAACCTGATCATTTTTTAGAGATTGTCCGTCTGATGAAGGAAGAAATCATGGAGACACTGAACAAAAAGATCACCTCGATCGAGAATCATCTTCATCACCTTCAGCAGACGCAAACCTCTCAAATACCCCAGTTTCCGATGCCAACTGTACCGATGATCAGGCAAATTCCTCACCAAGGAAACTTCAATCCAATTCAGTTCCAATAATCAACAACTTTGCTTTTTTTAATGTACAAGGACTGTGCCCGCAAACTGTTCCAAGCAAAGTTCCTTTTATCGAAAATAACATATGTCATAAAAATTTACTGTTTGTTGGCCTATCAGAAACATGGCTCAACAACCATAAAGATGCAGAACTAAAAGTAGAAGGTTATACTTTGTTCAAATGTGATTCATCACGCAAGAAAAAATCAAGAGGGAGAGCAACTGGAGGAGTCTGCTTCTACATAAGAGATGATATAGCTGCTTCATGTGAAATAATCTACTCCCATAAATCACCAAGTGTACAACTCCTTTGTGTTTACTCAAAGACTGAAAACTTGGCTATGCTTGTAATATATAGACAACCTGATGACAAGAGTAATGGAAATCCATCAACAGCTAAAGACCTTCTTACACCGCTCAAAGGTGCGAAACAAGCCCTTTCCGCCTTGGAACCTGTCCCAAACATAATTTTTGGTGGCGATTTCAATCTTCCAAAGTCAACATGGCCTGATGGACTACCCAAAACTGGATGCTCTATGGAAGAAAGATCAATGCTGAATGATCTAAATCGATTTTGCAACGAGTTGTTCATGTCTCAATATGTCAATCAACCCACACACAAAGATGGGAACACCCTAGACCTTGTCTTCACAAATAATGAAGATCTTATACATGACTACTCAATTTTACCAGTGTTACAAAGCACTTCACATCACAGTATTGTTATGGTATCAACTAGGCTCAAAGTTCAAAATTTTGCTAGTGATGATGATAAACCAGAACCACGTTCCAAATTCAACGCTTTGAATTTCTTCTCAGATGAAATTGATTGGAATAAGTTAAAAGAAGAATTGAATCAAATTGACTGGGATGTAAAACTTTCTAACAGTGATGATCCACAAGAAATTCTTGAAAGTATCAATCAAATATGTTTGGACGTATGCAGAGGACGAATACCAGTCAGAACAACCAAAGATACCAGGAAGAAATCAAAAGTTGAAAGATATCGCCGCTCTCTTACGAAAAGAAGAAGAAAAATTACAAAGCAATTTTTAAAATGCACGTCCCAATCAAAGAAGACTAAAATTACAAAGGAACTTTTGACAATTGAAAAGGACTTACAAAAATCATTTAGGGATTCCAAGTGTTATGTTGAAAATATAGCAATCAATTCCATAAAGAAAAACTCAAAATATTTCTTTGCTTATGCGAGAAAGAAAGCAAAGATAAAAACGAAAATTGGCCCTCTGCTGAACTCAAATGGTGAATTAACGCAACGAAGCAAAGAAATGGCTGAAATTCTGTCAAGACAATATGTTTCCGTCTTCAGTGCACCAAAACCATTCGATATAATGCAGAGTGAAAATGATGAAGTCAACGTAGATATCATTTCAGATCTACAAGTTACAGAAGATGATTTAATAAAAGCAATCAACGATCTGTCCCAAACTGCAGCACCAGGTCCCGATGGTTTCCCTGCAATCTTTCTCAAACAATGCAAAGAAGAACTTTCTATTCCTCTTTGTATCCTCTGGAGACAAAGTTTGGACAAAGGGATTGTCCCAGACGAACTTAAAAGATGCACAATCACACCAATCTACAAAGGAGGTAGCAGATCACTGGCATCAAATTATAGACCAGTAGCCCTAACATCCCATGTCATCAAGATATTTGAAAAAGTACTCAGAGCACATATTGTAAAGCACATGGATGAAAATAATCTGTTCAATCCCAATCAACATGGATTCAGAAGCGGGCGTTCATGTTTGAGTCAGCTTTTGGAACAATATGACCTGATACTAAATATATTGGACGAAGATGCTAATGCGGATGTTGTGTACCTAGATTTTTCAAAGGCTTTTGACAAAGTAGACCATTCAATTGTCCTACGAAAAATAAAGAAACTAGGAATAGATGGAAAATTATTACAGTGGCTAAAGTCCTTCCTAACAGAGAGAAAACAATCAGTGCTAGTGAATGGTGTCACTTCTGAATCACAACAGGTCATTTCAGGAGTCCCTCAAGGTAGTGTTTTGGGACCTTTGATTTTCCTCATATTGATTGGGGATATTGACAAGGAAGTGGTGCACAGCTTTCTCAAATCCTTCGCTGATGACACTCGCGCCACAAAGGAAGTCAAAACTCTAGAAGATGCTGTCCTACTTCAAAACGATCTTGATAGAATATATAAATGGACGGATGACAACAATATGAAGCTAAATGATATAAAATTTGAACTCTTGCGCTATGGAAAGAACCACGAGATCAAGACTCAAACAAGATATACATCACCGTCTGGTGTTGAGATTGAAACAAAAGATGTTGTGAAAGACCTTGGAATCCTGATGGACAGTAATTGCACATTTCAGAAGCAAATTACTGCAGTAATCGAAAAGGCTAAGAACTTAACATCTTGGATCCTGAGAACATTTTCTTCGCGATCTTTGAATTGTATGATCGTACTATATAAATCATTGGTAATACCAATATTAGAATATTGCTCCGTTCTGTGGAGCCCAAATGCAGTTGGTCTCATTCAGAGACTTGAAGATATTCAAAAGTCCTTCTTACGAAAGATAAATGGCACCCCAAACAATTATTGGGAGTGTCTAAAACAGACAAAAATTTACTCACTTCAAAGGCGAAGAGAGCGCTACAGAATAATGTATGTCTGGAAGGTGATGGAAAATATTGTACCTGCTGTAAATGGTATCAAAACCACTGAAAACCCCCGGCTGGGCCGGATGTGTACACTGTCAATTCCAAAGAACCAAACATCAAAATTTAGAGACAGCACACTTGCAGTGCAAGGTGCAAAACTTTTTAATGCTATGCCAAAGAGCATCAGAAACCTCAAAAACATTTCTATCGATAAATTCAAAAGAGCCCTGGACACACACCTTAAGTCTATCCCAGATGAACCCCAGATCCATGGATATACTGGGTGCAGGAGAGCTAATTCCAATTCAATAATTGACATGAAAAATATCTGCTGAGATTCTTTTTCTCTCGACAAATTGATCACACAGAGGCGTGGTTCACTTTCACCAAGAACCTTACCTGAAGCAGGATGCTCAAACAACCACACAAGTAACACAAGTAAGTAGCTTAAAAAAATCTTGAGTATCAATCCTCTATCGATCTCCTATCCGGATCGTTAAGTAATCCATCAATCACATATCGATCCGTCATCAAGCCGTTCCGATGATCGATCCTATCGAGCGCAGACGTCTGGAACATCCAAGCTCTCAAACATCACAAGCCGAATGAAATTACTTTCGATTTCCCGTAGAAATTATGCGTTGAAAAATCCGGGGGTCAGTGAATGAACACTTTCTTTTCCGTGTATAGTCCCGCATGTATATAGAACCTTATATCTCCATCATAGTTTATATTTAGGGTAGTGTGACACTGGAAAATATATCATTAGCATACAACATATACTTGGTGTCAGAAGTGGGATGAAACCTCATTTTTAAAACTGAAAATACACAAGCTGTAAAGAAGAAGACATTACCCATCCAATCTACAAGCAAGCCTGGTAAGCCCAGCACACCTTACGTGAGTGAATTCAAACATTTCATTCGCTGTATAACGAGACTCTTTGGTTTTGCTGTTGTCGCACACAAAAAATCACATCAACAAATCGAACACATATCTCAGAAATCGAGAGATAAACATTCTAATACGTATTTTATAAACATTCTCATACGTATTTTATGATTGAGAATAAACACGAACTCACTTGCAGAACGTTAAACTTGCTCATCTCACAAGAAATTTTAGTAAACATTGAACCGTTATTATAAACATCTCGACCTTCCCCCATCTATCCGTGGATGAACCGCCATTATTCACAAAGATAAAAAATGTCAACAAACCCGAGCAACGACGCCATGCCGCCAGCCGTCAGCCGCCCCCCATCCCGTCGATATTATAGAGATAATGGCACAACAGCTTCAAATTCAACAACAACTTGCAAATCTCATGACGCAATTCGCTAACCCGCAACCCCAAAATGGACCGCCACATCGCAGCTCAAAGCCAACCCGACCAACAATCGAAGCAGACAGCTCAGATAACGGATGGATTATCTTTGAAGATTCATGGTCACGATACAAAGAAATGGCCAAACTCAATAACCAAGCTGAGATTCGAAACGAGCTACGATCCACATGCTCATCGAAGGTAAATGAAATGCTATTTAACTTTGTGGGACCAGAAGTTCTCAGTACCGCTAGCGAGGCCGTCCTCCTCAAGTTTATCAAATCTGTAGCCGTTAAGACTGTCCATCCAGAGGTGTATAGACAGCAATTTTTCAACCTTCGACAAAGTGACTGTGAGAGCGTGACATCATTCATCTCGCGTCTCAAAGCACAAGCCATGCTATGCGATTTTAAAACGAACGGAAGTTTTGAATCCGATGATTGCTCCCCATCCTACGCCTCCGATATGATCCCAATTACGCAACCCAACCCATCAATCCAAAGTATTAACAGAATTGCATCTCTGCAAACACTTGAAGATTTGACCACCCGTCTCCTTGCCCTTGAAGCCACAGATCGCGCATCAACCCAATTCAGATCACCGTTCGAGAATACCCCATTCGACGTCGCATATGTCAAATCGTCGTCATTCAAGCCGAGAAGACCAACCAACCAAAAGAAACAATGCTCTGGATGTGGTAAACCAATGCACCCAAACGGACGCTCTACATGCCCTGCCTGGCAAAAAGTCTGTCATAAATGCAAGAAACCTAACCATTTCGCAAACGTCTGTCGCAGCCCCTCATCAACATCCGTCGCACCTATTAGTGAAGACCCGGAACCAACTGTCTCCCATCTATCATCGATCAACGCCAACCCCATCTGACTATATGGTATCCCACACGGAAATTTGACAAACAGACATTTACAAAAACAACCACCTGAACTCTCGCCAAGACTGGACAATAAATATTAATATCCCAGCCTACCGACAGATACGTAAGACCGAGAAAAAAATTACCGCACAGACCACAAACATTTACTACAGACGCTATGGCAGACACCGGCGCACAGACTTGTACAACTGGGCTGCACATCCTTCAAACCATCCCCAAAGAATGGTTGATACCAACAAAACACAAACTAAGAGGTGTTGATAATAATTCCCTACCAATCAAAGGGGTGTTATTTGTCGATATCTCAACGAAAACAAAACAAACAACCGAACTACTCTACGTATGTGAAAACGTAACTGGGACGTACCTTTCCCAATCTGCTTTAAAGAACCTAGAAATTATACAAAGGACGTTTCCAAAGTCCACAATTGCAGCCACAGAAACAGACACTACAATCTCCCTCGAAATATATTGAGATTTTAGTGTATTTTAACGTTTTTCAGAATTTAAAGTTCGGGCGAGAATTGCTATTTTAGCACTTCCACATTCTTCCATTGAATGTTTCGATTTTAGAGGGGTTTGGTGGCTTCTAGGCTATATTCCAAGCCTCATTCGAGCAAATTTGAGCTTTTAAATCCTGAGATCCTAAGCTCCTAAGTCTTAAGTCTCATGTTAAAACTCAGAGTTAAAACTCTACTTTCCAACTGTAGTTTAAGGCGCCTAAAAATCAATTGTGGTGTTCAAAATTACACCGGGAACTCCCCTTTGTCTCAAATATTTCTTGAAGGATTGTAGTGACTCACCAACGAAACAGACGACCGTACAACTCGCCCCATGCGGTTGCCCACTGAGAGCCGATTGCCCACTAACCCCAACCAAATTACCATACCCCGCTACCGAAGAAGATCGTCAGGACTTAGAACAATGGTTACTACAATACTACTCATCCAGCGCCTTCAATGTCTGCCCACACCAAAAACTACAGATGATGACCGGAGAGAAATTCAACATAACCTTTAAACCAGACATCACACCACGCGCGATACACAAACCCATACCAGTCCCCCATCATTGGAAGGAGAAAGTTAAGAAGCAACTCGACGCCAACGTTGCTTTGGGCATCATCGAACCCGTACCGCAGGGTGTCCCGACGCACTGATGTTCCCGCATGGTAGTTGTATCTAAAAAAGACGGCTCGCCGCGCCAAACGGTTGACCTACAAGCCCTCAACAAAGCCACACTTCGAGAAACACACCACACACCTACACCATTCCACATCGTCAGTTCAATCCCTCCGAGAACGAAAAAGACTATTATTGATGTGTGGAATGGCTATCACAGCGTTCCACTAGCATCAGAGTCATGCGAAGCTACCACCTTTATCACCGAATGGGGACACTATCGCTGCAAGCGCGCTCCACAAGACTTCCATGGCTCAAACGATGGTTATACTAAAAGATTTGATGATATAACTGTCGATTTTCCCCGTACCATAAGATGTATTGATGATTCACTACTGTATGATAATGACATTTCGAACTCCTTTTGGCACATCATAGCATACATTGAACTCTGCGCACGTAACGGGATCGTATTTAACCCCAAAAAATTCAAATTCGCACACAACACCACTGAATTTGCTGGCTTCGATGTCACACCTGAAGATTTCAGACCTACCGAGAGGATCATGAAAGCGATTCTCGAATTCCCTACGCCAAAGAACATATCAGACATCCGATCATGGTTCAGTCTAGTTGCACAAGTATCCTACGCATTCGCCCAAGCTCCCGTGATGGCACCATTCCGAGAGCTCCTAAGTAAAAAGACCCTGTTTTACTGGGACGAGACACTTCAATCGCTATTTGACAAAACCAAACACGTGATTATCGATTCGATCAAGGACGGAGTGCAGTCATTCTCTACAACTTGAAAAGCCGAGAAAAAACACTCCATTACCAATTCGTCGTGAAAGGGATCCCAGGGGTGAAAAACATCAGACCGAATACAGTATCAAGAATCCCACCTGTTGTCAGCTCAAAAGTAGGCTCAATCGAAGAGTCACTCCCGACTACATCCCCAGACGACGTGTCATCAATCAACTTTGATACCATTGTCGACCATGCGAGCAAAGATGAACAGTATAATCAGTTAGTCTCGCTTATCAAAGAAGGCTTCCCCAATGATAAAACCGGAACTCCAAAAGCCTTATACAACTTCTGGCCGCTCCGTAAAGAACTCTATACCTTACAGAACATAGTGTTTATTGCAAACAAGCCATTGATTCCAAAATCTCTCAGACGAGACATCCTACACAAACTGCACCTCGGTCATCAAGGTGTATCAATGATGAAGTCCAACGCCCGTCAACGATTCTTTTGGTCACACATGTATGCAGACATCAACAGCACCCGTTTGAACTGTCAACGCTGCAACCAAACAGCGCCCTCCCAACCAAAAGCACCACTACAACAAAGCGAAGACCCCAAATATCCATTCCAACAAACAGTAACCGACCTCCTTCACATGGTTGGACACAACTTCATCATTTACGCAGACCGTTTTTCTGGCTGGACTGAAGTCGCTGACGCCACCGCCATACGCAACACTTTGCGTCAATACTTTGATACGAAATTTCATTGGACGGGGGCCCACCATTCAATTCTAACGAATACGCCACTTTTCTTAAAGACTGGAACGTAACCCATCGTCTTTCATCCGCCTATTACCCCCAAAGCAACGGGAGAGCTGAAGCAGCCGTTAAGACTTATTAAGCGTATCCTCACCACCAATGTCAGCAGCACTGGATTGCTGGACACTGATGCGGTTGCCAAGGCTCTACTTCTACACAGAAACACGCCATCACCCGATATCGGTGCATCCCCTGCAGAGCTTCTTTTTGGCAGACCACTCAACAATCACCTACCAAAACCTGTTCCGCCACGGAAAATTTGGTCGGAATTAGGAGACGCATGCAAAGAAGCCTTTGCAAAACGCCGTGCCCGAGTATTGAAACCACCAGGAGATCTGTCCCGCACACACCTTTAGATGTGGGGAGCTCCGTTGCCATCCAGAATCAAAATGGTCAACATCCTCTTTGATGGGATCGCACAGGCATCATTTCTGAAAGGCTCCCTCATGATCAATATCGTGTACTGGTCGACGGTAGTAGACGAGCAACCCTCAAAAATCGTCGCTTTCTTCGTCCAGTTTCTGAACAAACTCGGAACATGATAGACGAAGAACCAGAAACTGTTACTGTTACATCAAGGACTGTAATACCCGCAGATCGGCAAAACGAACGAGCTGATCATACATTACCGTCTGAGCCTGTTATTATTCAAGACACTGTCATGCTACCGACCGTCACTGAAACAAACACTGACGATCAAATTGCTTTGAGACGATCTACGAGAACACAAAAGTTACCTTCTAAATTTAAAGACTTAGTGATGTCATGAACACTTAGACGTTCGTTTTTTTTGTTTTTTTTTATGTTAGGCAATTACTTTTTTATTTTCTGGTTTACGGAAATTATGAGGAAAAGTTTTGAACAGGAGGATGGAAAAAGAATAGAAATAAAATTGATGTTTTAAATTTTTTTTATTTTCTTAAAAAAAATCTGAAATCAGAGGTAAAGTATCAATTTTTTGGATTTAAAGACAAAAGAAGTGCAAGATGTTGTTATAGAAAGAGTCTATGGATAAAAGACTTTAAAAATAAACTGAAACATAAAAATGTACACATAAAGACTGATACGTGTATATGTAAGACTGTCGTAGGTTCCCATTTAGGGTTCACCCTTATTAGGGTTCCCACTTAGGTTCCCCCATCCCACTTTTCTGGTATGCCTATTTTTATATCTACTCTTGAATTTTAACAATCACATAAAGGACTTTAAATGAAAAGCAATTACAAAAGAAAGAAAAAAATGAAGAAAATCCATTGTGTATACAAAGAGTTATATAATTTAGTTTGTTTTTTGTGGATAGGGAAATTCCATGGGGAAGTTCCCTGACTAAGGGAAGGATCAAAGTATCTTTACATTGGCAGAAAAGGGCACAGCTCTGTTAGATCATTTAACCCCCTCTCTCTTCTCTTCTTTTCTTTTTTTTTCCTGTTTAAGTAAAGGTTTTTTTTTTTTTTTCTTCTTTTTTGAAGGTCGGAGGAGAAAAAGTAAATAAAAGTTTTTGAAATTTGTATTTTAATTTTTTTTCATTTTGGCAAAAATAGCGTGGGCGGATCCGTAAACCAATAAATAAAAAAGTATTTGCCTTAGGATTAAAAAAAAAAAAAAAATTGGAAAAGGGCGTGTATAGTCTCGCATGTATATAGAACCTTATATCTCCATCATAGTTTATATTTAGGGTAGTGTGACATTGGAAAATATATCATTAGCATACAACATATACATTCCGCACAAGTTATCTTTGCTTATAACGAATTATTACTTTTCAAGATATTTCATTTCATTCATGCTGACGTCAAATAAAAACTGAACGGATGTGTTGTTAAAAGATGCAAAGATGGCGGAGAAAATTCAGGAAAATCTACGAAAACAACCGAATTCACCATCAATTTACGACCTTTGTAGCCCATCTGAATGTGTTACAAGTGAAGAAGGAAGATCCAAAGACACACTTGATTGTAAAAAGTGCAATCAAATTGTACACTACATTTGTTCAAAGCTCCCCATCTATCAAATCCAGTTATGTCTAACATACAAATCGAGAGCTTTTGTCTGTCAAAACTGTGTCGTGATCACCCCTGATCTATTGGAACGGGTCAATTCATGTGAAACATCAACAGTTTCAGGATTCCGAAAGGAGATAAAAGCTTGCGAAAATATAATGAAAGCCCAGGATGTAGAAATCACTCAACTAAAGTCCAAAGACGTTAATACAATGATCAGCGAAATAAAGGATAGCTTTGAGACCAGAATGGCAACGATCGAAAAGAGATGGAATACATCATTGAGAAGAAAGGAAAATAAATCAAAGCTAACAGCACGTCGCCGAGGCAAATCAAGAAAAACATAGAAAACGTACTTCGAAGGGAAAAACAGGAGGAACGACAGATTCAATCCACGGCGTGCAATCTAATTCTTCATGGTGTTGACGAATCCACTGAAGATCAGAGGAGTCCCATAATCTACGACGAAATATTAAATGAAAAGTCTTACCTTTGAAACTACACTTAAGGAATATAAAGTGAAGAAACTCAAAAATTGGAAATTTCAAGGAAAAGAAGATGAAAAAGCGATCGACCAAAAAAGTCCGATTTGAAACGAAGAAGACAAAATACAGTTCATGAGGAAACCCCCCCCCGGGCGGGGGGGGGGCTAAAAGGTCAAGCGATGGTACCGATTTTAGCCTGTGGCTAGGGACGTGTTAGGGGCACCTAATTTTCAGAAGGACCTGGGCTAGATCTAGTTTTGTGATTGAATTATAAGCAGCCACCAGACCTACCATTATATTTAATCGAACATGCTCAAAAATGACAATTTGTATCTAATATTATCTGCAGTGCCGTAGCAATTTTTTTTAGGGCAATTTGGGCCGGCTAAAACGGTTTTTGGACTTTGTGAAAATTGGAATTAATTTTTTCTCATTTTTGTATAAAGTAGGTTACATCATAGGTAAAAGATGGCCTTAAAGCAGATTTTTGAAAAAAATTTTTTAGCTCAAAAAAGCATGTTTACTCAAGAATCACTATTAATAAGCATACATCAATGTTCTTAGTCAAATTACTCAAGTATTTTATGAGATAATGTATTTTTGCTCATGAGGGCTTACTTTTGAAGATATGGTGTTTAGACATGAAATTTAGGCTGCTTGGCTTTTTTATAGAAAAACTGGCCTAATCGATATTTTTTATAAGCCCATTATCAATTACTTAGGTATTAGCTTTTCTCGAGGTTGGCGCTTTCATTCTTTATGATTTTTTGCATAAAGATGCATAACTATAAACCCTCGAATGTGATGGAGCCCGATTTTCGGAAAAAAAAAGGCAAATTTGGGCCAAAAAACGGCTAAAGAACAGTTTTTTTGGACTTTAAAAAATTGGATCATTAATTTTTTTAATTTTTTTGAATGAAAATAGGTAAAAGATGGCTCAAGCAGATTTTTGTAAAAAACGAATTTTTCAGATCAAAAAACGCATCTTTATCTATAAGAATCACTATTAATAAGCATACATCAATGTTCTTAGCCAAATTACTCAATCTTTTGATATATGTTTTTTTTTTGCTTTATAGAGCATGAAATTTTGGTTTCTAAACAGTTTTTTATAATAAACAAACAACTAATTTTAATAGATCGCCACTATTAGTGTTCTGAATGATTGTTTAATGGTTACGCTCACGTAGATATCAATTATATATGTGTTAAATGCATAACCAGGTAGGTCCATAAAAGTATCACTTGTTAAATTTGTCATAATTGTCTTATAAGTCTGCTTTGAGTGCATTTTCAAGGAATCTAGAGCTCAAATTTTCAAAATTTTTCCCCTCGTGCCAAACCATGGTTGGCCCTCGCGGTGTCACTAAACGTCAGCCTCCCTAATATGAAAATGCTTCCTACAGCACTGATCTGTGAAAATTCTTTAATCATGTTGTATTTACTTAGATAAAAATCTGTCTGGCAAGGTATCTGCACTCTGACTTACAAAACCTTGCTAATCTGGCATGAACCTTCAGTACTTAGCTTATCTCTAATTTCTTAGGGCATTTATTCTATTTAGCAATAACCTAAACTAACTATTTGTTTGATGGTTTGAGAAGGATTTTCGAAAAAGATTGACTTGTCATTGGCTTAGGGGTCACCAGAAATATTTGGCAACCAGGGCTTACCTAAATCTTAGGGGTCACCTGAATTCTTAGGGGGCACCTAAAACCTGCTGCCAAGCCATGAGTGTTAAGAGCAATCACTAAAGGAGAAAGATTGCCCTTCTGTGTGACAGAAGATCTTACGAAAAGTGAAAGGAAGACAATCAAAGAGTGGTGTATGAAAGCCCAAGAAATGAATACTTCACTATAAGGATGCAAACTTTAAATTCAAAGTCAAGGAGCCTTAGGAAAAAACTCTTTCTTAAGAAAATTGTAAACCGATCAAAGAACGGTTCATAGAGGCCCATGTGCTCACACGGTGGCCTGCGAACTTGTATAGCATTATTATTATAATATAATTTTTGATTACAAAAATATTTTTTATTAGTATTTTAAGTTTGAAAAGGTTGATTCTACTTAGTTCTTTGTTTTCATGTCTAACCCCTGTCTTAAAAGAAGTCCCTGAATCTCGGTATTTTGGTGGTCGGGTGTCCAAAACAAAGGCGTTTTTATTCTTTCCGCCCAATTACGAATTTTTCTTTAAAATAGGCATTTAAAATATCAAATTTAAAATTAATAGTATAAAACCGTATTTTTTACCATAATCATTCTTCTAAAACGAAAAAACAAAATATATTAGAAAAATAAAGAAATCACGAGTGTTATCAAGCCACCCAATAATGAACTTTCATTTGTCGCGTCCATGTTCAATTGTTTTTTACGTGACGGTCTATTGTCAACCATTTTCCAATCCCGTAAGCGATTGAAGTGCCGTCAGTAATAATCTGAGAAGAGTACAATAACATTATGACATCACACAAATAAATTACGCTAGGAAAATCCGTGAGGACAACGCGCGATCCTAACATTTTTC
>NW_027103662.1:0-16072 GCF_902728285.1 Clytia hemisphaerica | reverse complement strand
AATGTTTGCCTAGACGATGTTATCGTCCGTTACAGTGATAGTAAAGGCGGGAAAAATGGCGGTATGGCGTTATGGCGGTATACGGAAAAAAATCGGCGGGAGAGTTTCGAAGAAACGGACGATAACTCTTTGGCATAAAAAAAAATTTGCGGTTTTGCTTGGACTAACCAGTGAGACTGGTTAGTCGCTCCGTGGTGAAAACTGCCTAAGTTTAAAGGCCGAGCTTGGTTCAAACGATCAAAAACACGCTGATAGAAGAAGACACAAGACAAAATGGCTGTGGCTTTTCTGTGAAAATCCATCCAGCTCATTATGGATTTTTTCTTCTTGGTTCATTTGTTTTATTGAGACTTCAAGATAACTTAGTTGAAGGGAGTACTCTTTCCTCAAGTATGCTTCTTTAGAAGCTGTTTTTAAAATGATTTTTCAACTGAAGTCAACAGCAAAAAGACACAGAAACTATAAGGTAAAAGTCACTTTGTGTATTTATTATGAATCTTATGAATCACTGGCAGTGTGAATGCCCTCATATCTCCACTCTTAAAGTTTTTCCATCTGGTGTTAGCAGTTCTTTGACAACTTGAAAATTTTCAAACAAAGTTTATTGTGGACTTTTAAAACTGCTTTTACCGTATGACAACTTTCACATTTCCTCAAAATTTGGGATTTCTCATTTTGATTTGAATTGTCAAGAAGTTCATTATCTAGTTAAAAGTTCAAGTTTTAGGTACTATGTAAAAATTATCAGATTATTATTCTAAATTTTTTTAGGTAAGCTAAAAATCAGAAATTGGACTGTTGGATGCATGGGAAAATAATGAGAATGTTTGTCAGTAATTTGCAGAGAGCACGATACCGAAATGAAATATTTGGCACAGCGTCCTGATATATCTTTGAGATTGAGACATAATATTTCAATCGACGTTCTGGGTATAAGTTGAGATTATGACTTGGAATATTTCACTTGACGTCCTGGTACAATTTGAGATTATAACTTGGAATATTTGTAAAGTTATTGATTATAAAACCAAATTATAAAAATTATAAAAAGAAAATTTCATAAAAATTTATTAGAATATTTCATAGCTTTAGCCACCATTTTTGTTTACATTTTGTTTACATTTTTCATAGCTTAGCTACCATTTTATTTTAGTATATTTGGCCAACTGAGGTCATGCTCTCAAACCATGTTGTTTTTTGTTGCCTTGACAACTTGGTGCATCAAGTGTATTTAAGGCTTAAAGGCATTCAGCTTCTCACTTGACTCATGACAGCCATGGAGTAAGGACCTCAGCTCCAGACTTGAGTCACTTACAAGTCAATTCAAATAAACATAAACTCAATTCATTCAACAACTGAAGACAAGTCATAGTCTCAGTTTTGTTTTGTCTCTCACACTTACCTGTATGGCCACACCTTCACAGTTTTCATTCATGGCCTAACTGTTTGACTGTGGGGTTTACCGCATATGGTCACGTTCAATCGTTTGAACGTGACCATATGCGGTAAACCCCACAGTCAAACAGGAAGTCACACGACCGAGACACCTCAATCATCAATCATATCAATTGAATGTCAAGACCTCGAAGATTCCCCCGGTTTGATTACTCCATATACAACGACGTTGGTAGAAAGACAGCTCCGCCTCCTGAAGCTGACCCTCAACCACCGCAGCCTGATCAACCGACATTAACTGAAGTTGAAGATACAATCACTCAATTCCATAACCTGACATTAGACGAGATGTCGAAACCGTCAGAACTCATAATGGACACCAACGTCATCATTTCCGAAATTCAGGATGTCATTGACGAAAGTCCAGTCCACCCAGATTATGTGAGTAACTTCGATTCGGTTACTACAACTCTTGCTACCCTTCGTTTATCATTGAAGAAAAAGCAACAACTGATCCTTGCTGAAAATCTTGAACCTCAGTTACCACCTAAACTCACTCAAGCCCTCGACTCAATAAAACTTCACATCCAAAGAATGACTGAATGCAAATCCAAAGCTCAGCTAGCTAAACTTGGTGATCAAAGCGCAGTCTACATGCAACGCTCCATGTGCTTTGCTATCGAGGACCTAATCTTCAAAATCAGAGAACTTCAAAAAGATTTTGATAAACCAATCCACGATCTCAGCGATGCTGAACTCATACAATTGAAATCAGACCTTCCAATGCAGATCGATCAAGTCAACAAGATTGCCAAGAAGTACGAGTCAATCCTCCAACAACCTATCCACAAAGCTGAACTACTCCAGGACATCACAGACATTGGTCAGAGGTACGAGAATTTGTTGAAGTCTAAATCTGCTTATCAATCTTCCATTAACGATGCTATCGTCAATCAAGACGTGTATAAGAACAAGCTCTTCAATCAATCGAAACTCAACATTCGTCTAGAGAAGTTTTCTGGGCACCAAGATTCAACAGACTTTTACGCGTTTAAAAGCAACTTCTTGAAACTTCATGAACGAGGAACTCCAAAACATCTGCTACCTGATCTGCTCATCAACAACTACCTCAAAGATCCTGCACTCAGCCTCGTCAAAAGCATCAAAGATATCGACACCATTTGGGATCGACTCAAATTCTCATATGGGGACGTGAAGATGATGTTGACCAGAAAGCTGAACCAATTATCAAGCATGGACAGCCTCTCCAACCTCAAGGATCATGAAGCTATCTCCTTATCACTCAGCAAGCTCGTCGTAACAATGAAAGAGTCAATCACACTAGCCGAGCAACACAAAATCGAACACAATTTGTATTTCAGCGACGGGTTGGTGAGAATTTACAACCTGTTGGATGAATCACGACTGTCAAGATGGTTGCGAGCCATTGCTGACGAGGACAACCCAAAACAACAATGGGCGAGACTTGTCGCATTCCTCGAAGCTGAACAGAAACTCCAACAACAGCGGATCAACATCCTAGAAGCTTCAAAACCTCCAAAGCCTTCAACCAAAAATCCACCAAAGAAGGACCCACGACAAAAAGGTGGACATCATACTGGTCCGTCTGGCACACCAAAATGTCACATTTGTGAAGAACCTGATGGTCAAAGCGGTCATCTAGCAACTAATGGTCCGTCAAATACCAAGATCATCCAATATCATTCATGCTACAGGTTTGCCGAACTCAGCCCAGCTAATCGACTTGCCATCCTCAATACCAAAGGATACTGCGTCCAATGCTTATATCCAGGCGCAAACACCAACACTGGAAACCACAAGGAAGGCAAATGTCAACGAAGCTTTGTTTGCCCTCATCCATCCCATCAGCAGTCAACCATTCGCAAGCACGTACTAGTTTGCGAAGAGCATAAAGACTCCAACGCCAACAAAGATCTACTCACCAATTACAAGGAGCGTTACATGAAGAATCCAAAGCTTCCAACCTTCGCCAAGAATATCAGTCTGTCGTTCCATACTTCAACTCCAAAGACCAACAACTCATCTGACGATGAAGGTATCTACTTATTACAAACTGTCATCATCAACAACAAACACTTTACAATCTTCTTTGACAATGGGTGCAGCGATTTCCTGATCAAACACTCTGCAATCAAGGACCTTGGAACATCAGCTATCAAAGAATCATCCATTGCCACTCAGATTGGTGGTGTAGGTAACACAACAACCTGCACATCTCTTGGATCATACATCGTCAAGATTCCAATGGCAAACGGACAAGATGCTATGCTATCTGATGGTACATGCCTTCAACAGCTCACTGCAACTTTTCCTGAATATCCGCTCCATGAGGTCAACCAAGCCATCAGAGAGAGCTACCCCGGCAACCCATCAACACTCCCGAAGCCATCAGCAACAGTGGGTGGTGACGTACATTTCATGATTGGGGTCAAATATTTGAGATACAGCCCCAAACTTGTATTTCAAATGCCATCAGGATTATCAATCTACAAATCAGTGTTCCGCAATGCAGATGGTGGCCAAGGCGTAATTGGTGGTCCGCATCCCATCTTCACTGCGATCCATCAACAGTTCTTCAATCAATCAACCTTCAACAGCTTCTGCAGTCAGCAATTCAAGCTCTACCAGAATGGACTCCAAGTCAATCCAGATGTTTCCAAATTATCATTTCCATCCCAGAACCTCAAACGCTTCGAATCAACTGAATCAACTGGGACAGAAATCACCTATCGATGTGTAATGTGCAGAAACTGCAAAGACTGCAAAAACTCCATTCATCAAAGGGAAGTTAGCATCAAAGAGGAGGTTGAGCAAGACGTCATAAACTCATCAATTGACATTGACACCAACCAAAACATCATCACAGCTCGTCTTCCATTCGTCGACAAAGTATCAAAACTAGCACCAAACAAGAATATTGCTCTCAAAATTTACTACCAACAGCTCAAGAAGTTGGGAGCTAATCCAAAAGACAAAGACGACATCATCAAATCAGAAGCCAAATTGCAAGAGATGGGTTACGTCGACTTCGTTGAAAATCTCACTGCTGACCAACAAACCATGTTAGCTGACTCACCAACGCACAACTTCATCCCATGGCGTGCTGTATGGAAAACCACATCACTAAGTACACCATGTCGAGTTGTATATGACGCATCACACCCAACCAGCTCAGGTTATAGTCTGAATGATTTGTTGGCAAAAGGACAGAACAACCTCAACAAGCTCCAAGAAGTTCTTATCAGATGGTCCATACACCAAGTTGGCATACACACGGATATACGAAAAATGTATAACACGATCAGACTCAACTGCAAAGATTGGTGTTACCAGCGTTACATCTGGCAGAATAACCTCGACCCATCAAAGATTCCAAAGGAAAAGGTAATCAAGACACTCATTTACGGGATACGATCAAGTGGAAACCAAGCAGAATGTGGTCTCCGTGCAATCGCAAACCTATTTGGAGATGAATATCCAGAAGTGAAGCTAATCATCAATGAAGATGTATACGTTGACGATTGCATCACAGGCGAGAAAGACATCGACGCAGCTTTCAACAGAGCTGATCAGTTAGAAGTTGTCATCAATCGTGGAGGATTCAACCTCAAAGGGTGACATTCTCTGGCATTGATCCATCACCAGACCTCACAGACGATGGTGTTAGCATTTCAGTTGGTGGTATGAAGTGGTATCCCAAAGCCGATCGACTCTCACTCTGCATCTCAGATTTGAATTTCGCAAAGAAGCAAAGAGGCAAGAAACCAACCAATGCATCAAACATCATTCCAACCAATCTCACTCGAAGGCACTGCGCTTCCAAAGTTGCAGAAATCTTTGACATTACAGGGATGATGACACCAATAGTTGCTGCTATGAAGCTCGACTTACACGATCTTTCAACAAGACAACTAGATTGGGACGACACAATTCCAACTGAACTTCGACCCATCTGGATCAAACACTTCGAAACCATGACTCAACTTGGAGAAATTCAATTCCGTCGTGCAGTCATCCCAGAAGACGCCATCAGTACTGACATCCAAACGCTCGACTTTGGAGATGCCAGCCAATCATTGGTATGTGTTTGCATTTATGCTAGATACACTCGACGAAATGGTCAATTCTCATCTCAACTTGTCTTTGCTCGATCTCGTACTGTACCAAATGGATTGTCACTCCCTCGAGCTGAACTCATGGCATCCCTCATCAACACACATACCGGTGAAGTTGTCAAACGCTCATTTGGTCAATATCACAAATCCAACATCAAATTCACTGACAGTCAGATTGCGCTTCACTGGATTACAAACGATGAAAAACCCCTAAAGCTCTGGGCTCGTAATCGTGTCATAGACATCAACAGATTCTCCAATAGAAATCAATGGTTCTACATCAACACTGCTGACATGATGGCAGACATCGGCACTCGACGTGGAGCAACACTTGAAGATGTACAACCAGATTCACCATGGTTCAATGGACATCAATGGATGCACTTACCAATTTCAGACTTTCCAATAAAATCAGCACAAGATCTACGTCTTTCAGCATCTGACACAAACGAAGTGGAGAAAGAACGTATGGTACCCATCAAATATGTGTCAACCCATCACACTATGAATCTTGTGCAACAAAGATACAAATTCAGCCAATACCTCATGGATCCAAACCGTCATCGATTCTCAACTGTTATCAGAATCTTTGCCTATGTTCGAAGATACTCAAAGACACTCTTCGATCGCTCCAAAGACAAATCATCATCAAAGTCTTCAAATCAACAACTCCAAAATATCAAAGTGGATGTTTTTGGTTCCCATGCTCACAAACACAGAAATTGAAGAAGCCGAACAATACTTCTTCAAGAAATCATCATCAGAGCTACTGAAGTTCCTTCCTAAATCAAAATACGAACGTATCACCAAGGATGTCCAAGGCATATTGACATACACTGGTCGGATTCTGCCAGATCAGGAAGTGTTAATTGTTGGCAGATTCACTGGCGTTATGAAAGACCTATCATCAGATACATTCTGCGTACCTGTGATGGACAGATATTCACCGGTTGCATACAGCATCGCCCTTGAAACTCACTGGCATCATCCAACTGTGCAACATTCAGGGATAGAAACAACACTTCGCTACACGCTTAAAAAGTGCCACATCATTGAAGGACGTGCACTTATGAAACAGATCAAGAAAGCTTGTCAACGCTGTCGTTTTCTCGAAAAAAAGGACGATTGAGATGTCAATGGGACCCATTTCAAGATGCAACATGACAATTGCTCCTGCATTTTATCACACTCAATTGGATCTATCCGGACCATACCAATGTTATGCACCGCAACACAAGAGAACCACTGTGAAAATCTGGCTGATCGTGTTCTGTTGTTGTTCCACAACAGCAACAAAGATTTACACCATGGATGCACATACAGCACCACATCATTCATTCAAGCCATCACAAGATTCTCTGCAAACCATGGATTTCCAAATCAACTCCTCTGTGACGAAGGCAGCCAATTGGTGAAAGGCTGTAAGGAAATGAACATCAACATCTCAGACCTACAACAAAGGATCCAACGAAACACCAAAGTCAATTTCAATGTGTGTCCAGTCCAAGGACATAACATGCATGGCAAAGTAGAGAGAAAGATAAAGGAGATCAATTCATCTATCTCAAAGAGTCTCAACAATCAACGGTTAGCAATCCTACAATGGGAAACTCTTGTTGCATCAATCGCCAATCAGATCAACAATCTACCGTTAGCCATTGGTGACGTTATTGGTGATTTTGAGATCCTCGATTTGATCACGCCAAACCGACTTCTCCTTGGCAGAAACAACGATAGAAGCATCGACGGCTTGATCACATGTGATTCTCCCACCAAGATCATCAAAGAAAACGAAAGTGCTTCAAACGCCTGGTTCGAAACATGGCTTCTCGTACATGTTCCCAAACTCATGAAGCAACAGAAGTGGTTCCACGATGATTCGTTATCCGAAGGTGACATCGTCATATTCACCAAAGTCGATTCAGTGATTCAAAATCGATACATACGGGATCATCAGCGCACTTGAGTACGGAAATGATTCATTGCCACGAAGGGCAAAAGTTCGATATCGTAATGCCAACGAGGCAGTTTGTCGTGAAACGTATCGATCAGTTCGTGGTCTTGTGAAAATATGTGGTATTGATGAAAATGACTTGATTGCCGAGCTTGGTGCTCTCGCAAAGGACATTGACTTAAAGTCAAATGCCAAATGATTAATAAAATTTCAACTCAATTTTCTTTGTGGGGAGTGTAAAGTTATTGATTATAAAACCAAAATTATAAAAATTATAAAAAGAAAATTTCATAAAAATTTATTAGAATATTTCATAGCTTTAGCCACCATTTTTGTTTACATTTTGTTTACATTTTTCATAGCTTAGCTACCATTTATTTTAGTATATTTGGCCAACTGAGGTCATGCTCTCAAACCATGTTGTTTTTTGTTGCCTTGACAACTTGGTGCATCAAGTGTATTTAAGGCTTAAAGGCATTCAGCTTCTCACTTGACTCATGACAGCCATGGAGTAAGGACCTCAGCTCCAGACTTGAGTCACTTACAAGTCAATTCAAATAAACATTAACTCAATTCATTCAACAACTGAAGACAAGTCATAGTCTCAGTTTTGTTTGTCTCTCACACTTACCTGTATGGCCACACCTTCACAGTTTTCATTCATGGCCTAACTGTTGATGTGGGGTTTACCGTTTATGGTCACGTTTAGGTTGAACGGGACCATATGACGGTAGACATTACAATATTTTCACTCACGTCCTGGTTAAATTGGGATTTAACTTGGAATATTTCACTTGACGTCCTGGTTTAATTTTGGATTATCAACTTGGAATATTTCCTTGACGTCCTGGTACAATTTGAGATTATAACTTTGGAATATTTCACTTCACATCGTGGTTTAATTTGGGATGTTAACTTGGATATTCATTACGTCCTGGTACAATTTGAGATTATAACTTACAATATTCACTGACGTCCTGGTTTGATTTGAATTATAACTTATTCACTTGAACGTCCTGGTACAATAGATATCGACTTGGCATATTTCACCAACGCCCTGGTATAATTGAGACTGTTACTGAAATATGTTATTCATGATATGCATTTTTCACTTGACGTCTGATATAAATTTGAGATTCTGATTTGGAATTTGGAATTTACATCAGCCTTCTGGAATAGACCTTTTTTAAAGAGGCACCCTGTTGAATAATTATGTAGTCCAGCAGAATAACAATGCTATCACCCATGCATAATTTTACAATATGCATGACACATTAATGCATTGTGTATATCATTTGTTTTGGTGGACTACATAATTATTCAAAGGGTGGCCTCTTTGAAAAAAGTCTCTTCCAGCAGGCTGATGTTACATTCCAAATTCCAAATCATAATCTCAACTATATCACGGACGTCAAGTGAAAAATTGATATCATGATAACCTATTTCAGTAACAGTCTCAATTTTACCAGGGCGTTGGTGAAATTATGCCAGTCATATCTCAAATTTTACCCGGCGTCAAGTGAAATTAAGTTATTCATTTCAAATCAAAACCAGGACGTCAAGTGAAATATTGTAATTATATCTCAAATTGTACCAAACGTCAAGTGAAATATTCCAAGTTACAATCCCAAATTAAACCACGATGTAAGTGAATATTTCAAGTTATAATCTCAAATGTACCAGACGTCAAGTAAATAAATATTCCAAGTTATAATCCCAAATTAAACCAGGAGTCCAGTGAAATATTCCAAGTTATAATCCAATTTAAACCGGAGTGAAGTGAAATATTGTGGGTTTACCGCATATGGTCACGTTCAAAAACGATTTGAACCGTGCCCATATGCGGTAAACCCACAGTCAACCAGTTAGGCCATGAATGAAAACTGTGAAGGTGTGGCCATACAGGTAAGTGTGAGAGACAAAACAAACTGAGACTATGACTTGTCTTCAGTTGTTGAATGAATTGAGTTTATGTTTATTTGAATTGACTTGTAAGTGACTCAAGTCTGGAGCTGAGGTCCTTACTCCATGGCTTGTCATGAGTCAAGTGAGAAGCTGAATGCCTTTAGCCTTAAATACACTTGATGCACCAAGTTGTCAAGGCAACAAAAAAACAACATGGTTTGAGAGCATGACCTCAGTTGGCCAAATATACTAAATTAAATGGTAGCTAAGCTATGAAAAATGTAAACAAAATGTAAACAAAAATGGTGGCTAAAGCTATGAATATATTCTAATAAATTTTTATGAAATTTTCTTTTTATAATTTTATAATTTGGTTTTTTATAATCAATAACTTTACACTCCCCACAAAGAAAATTGAGTTGAATTTTATTAATCATTTGGCATTTGACTTTAAGTCAATGTCCTTTGCGAGAGCACCAAGCTCGGCAATCAAGTCATTTTCATCAATACCACATATTTTCACAGACCACGAACTGATCGATACGTTTCACGACAAACTGCCTCGTTGGCATTACGATATCGAACTTTTGCCCTTCGTGGCAATGAATCATTTCCGTACTCAAGTGCGCTGATGATCCCGTATGTGTATCGATTTTGAATCACTGAATCGACTTTGGTGAATATGACGATGTCACCTTCGGATAACGAATCATCGTGGAACCACTTCTGTTGCTTCATGAGTTTGGGAACATGTACGAGAAGCCATGTTTCGAACCAGGCGTTGAAGCACTTTTCGTTTTCTTTGATGATCTTGGTGGGGAATCACATGTGATCAAGCCGTCGATGCTTCTATCGTTGTTTCTGCCAAGGAGAAAGTCGGTTTGGCGTGATCAAATCGAGGATCTCAAAATCACCAATAACGTCACCAATGGCTAACGGTAGATTGTTGATCTGATTGGCGATTGATGCAGCAAGAGTTTCCCATTGTAGGATTGCTAACCGTTGATTGTTGAGACTCTTTGAGATAGATGAATTGATCTCCTTTATCTTTCTCTCTACTTTGCCATGCATGTTATGTCCTTGGACTGGACACACATTGAAATTGACTTTGGTGTTTCGTTGGATCCTTTGTTGTAGGTCTGAGATGTTGATGTTCATTTCCTTACAGCCTTTCACCAATTGGCTGCCTTCGTCACAGAGGAGTTGATTTGGAAATCCATGGTTTGCAGAGAATCTTGTGATGGCTTGGATGAATGATGTGGTGGTGTAGTCATCCATGGTGTAAATCTTTGTTGCTTGTGGAACAACAACAGAACACGATCAGCCAGATTTTCACAGTGGTTCTCTTGTGTTGCGGTGCATAACATTGGTATGGTCCGGATAGATCCAATTGAGTGTGATAAAATGCAGGAGCAATTGTCATGTTGCATCTTGAAATGGGTCCCATTGACATCTCAATCGTCCTTTTTTCGAGAAAACGACAGCGTTGACAAGCTTTCTTGATCTGTTTCATAAGTGCACGTCCTTCAATGATGTGGCACTTTTTAAGCGTGTAGCGAAGTGTTGTTTCTATCCCTGAATGTTGCACAGTTGGATGATGCCAGTGAGTTTCAAGGGCGATGCTGTATGCAACCGGTGAATATCTGTCCATCACAGGTACGCAGAATGTATCTGATGATAGGTCTTTCATAACGCCAGTGAATCTGCCAACAATTAACACTTCCTGATCTGGCAGAATCCGACCAGTGTATGTCAATATGCCTTGGACATCCTTGGTGATACGTTCGTATTTTGATTTAGGAAGGAACTTCAGTAGCTCTGATGATGATTTCTTGAAGAAGTATTGTTCGGCTTCTTCAATTTCTGTGTTTGTGAGCATGGGAACCAAAGATACATCCACTTTGATATTTTGGAGTGTTGATTTGAAGACTTTGATGATGATTTGTCTTTGGAGCGATCGAAGAGTGTCTTTGAGTATCTTCGAACATAGGCAAAGATTCTGATAACAGTTGAGAATCGATGACGGTTTGGATCGATGAGGTATTGGCTGAATTTGTATCTTTGTTGCACAAGATTCATAGTGTGATGGGTTGACACATATTTGATGGGTACCATACGTTCTTTCTCCACTTCGTTTGTGTCAGATGCTGAAAGACGTAGATCTTGTGCTGATTTTATTGGAAAGTCTGAAATTGGTAAGTGCATCCATTGATGTCCATTGAACCATGGTGAATCTGGTTGTACATCTTCAAGTGTTGCTCCACGTCGAGTGCCGATGTCTGCCATCATGTCAGCAGTGTTGATGTAGAACCATTGATTTCTATGGAGAATCTGTTGATGTCTATGACACGATTACGAGCCCAGAGCTTTAGGGGTTTTTCATCGTTTGTAATCCAGTGAAGCGCAATCTGACTGTCAGTGAATTTGATGTTGGATTTGTGATATTGACCAAATGAGCGTTTGACAACTTCACCGGTATGTGTGTTGATGAGGGATGCCATGAGTTCAGCTCGAGGGAGTGACAATCCATTTGGTACAGTACGAGATCGAGCAAAGACAAGTTGAGATGAGAATTGACCATTTCGTCGAGTGTATCTAGCATAAATGCAAACACATACCAATGATTGGCTGGCATCTCCAAAGTCGAGCGTTTGGATGTCAGTACTGATGGCGTCTTCTGGGATGACTGCACGACGGAATTGAATTTCTCCAAGTTGAGTCATGGTTTCGAAGTGTTTGATCCAGATGGGTCGAAGTTCAGTTGGAATTGTGTCGTCCCAATCTAGTTGTCTTGTTGAAAGATCGTGTAAGTCGAGCTTCATAGCAGCAACTATTGGTGTCATCATCCCTGTAATGTCAAAGATTTCTGCAACTTTGGAAGCGCAGTGCCTTCGAGTGAGATTGGTTGGAATGATGTTTGATGCATTGGTTGGTTTCTTGCCTCTTTGCTTCTTTGCGAAATTCAAATCTGAGATGCAGAGTGAGAGTCGATCGGCTTTGGGATACCACTTCATACCACCAACTGAAATGCTAACACCATCGTCTGTGAGGTCTGGTGATGGATCAATGCCAGAGAATGTCCACCTTTGAGGTTGAATCCTCCACGATTGATGACAACTTCTAACTGATCAGCTCTGTTGAAAGCTGCGTCGATGTCTTTCTCGCCTGTGATGCAATCGTCAACGTATACATCTTCATTGATGATTGCTTCACTTCTGGATATTCATCTCCAAATAGGTTTGCGATTGCACGGAGACCACATTCTGCTTGGTTTCCACTTGATCGTATCCCGTAAATGAGTGTCTTGATTACCTTTTCCTTTGGAATCTTTGATGGGTCGAGGTTATTCTGCCAGATGTAACGCTGGTAACACCAATCTTTGCAGTTGAGTCTGATCGTTATTATACATTTTTCGTATATCCGTGTGTATGCCAACTTGATGTATGGACCATCTGATAAGAACTTTTGGAGCTTGTTGAGGTTGTTCTGTCCTTTTGCCAACAAATCATTCAGACTATAACCTGAGCTGGTTGGGTGTGATGCGTCATATACAACTCGACATGGTGTACTTAGTGATGTGGTTTTCCATACAGCACGCCATGGGATGAAGTTGTGCGTTGGTGAGTCAGCTAACATGTTTGTTGGTCAGCAGTGAGATTTTCAACGAAGTCGACGTAACCCATCTCTTGCAATTTGGCTTCTGATTTGATGATGTCGTCTTTGTCTTTTGGATTAGCTCCCAACTTCTTGAGCTGTTGGTAGTAAATTTTGAGAGCAATATTCTTGTTTGGTGCTAGTTTTGATACTTTGTCGACGAATGGAAGACGAGCTGTGATGATGTTTTGGTTGGTGTCAATGTCAATGATGAGTTTATGACGTCTTGCTCAACCTCCTCTTTGATGCTAACTTCCCTTTGATGAATGGAGTTTTTGCAGTCTTTGCAGTTTCTGCACATTACACATCGATAGGTGATTTCTGTCCCAGTTGATTCAGTTGATTCGAAGCGTTTGAGGTTCTGGGATGGAAATGATAATTTGGAAACATCTGGATTGACTTGGAGTCCATTCTGGTAGAGCTTGAATTGCTGACTGCAGAAGCTGTTGAAGGTTGATTGATTGAAGAACTGTTGATGGATTCGCAGTGAAGATGGGATGCGGACCACCAATTACGCCTTGGCCACCATCTGCATTGCGGAACACTGATTTGTAGATTGATAATCCTGATGGCATTTGAAATACAAGTTTGGGGCTGTATCTCAAATATTTGACCCCAATCATGAAATGTACGTCACCACCCACTGTTGCTGATGTCTTCGGGAGTGTTGATGGGTTGCCGGGGTAGCTCTCTCTGATGGCTTGGTTGACCTCATGGAGCGGATATTCAGGAAAAGTTGCAGTGAGCTGTTGCAGGCATGTACCATCAGATAGCATAGCATCTTGTCCGTTTGCCATTGGAATCTTGACGATGTATGATCCAAGAGATGTGCAGGTTGTTGTGTTACCTACACCACCAATCTGAGTGGCAATGGATGATTCTTTGATAGCTGATGTTCCAAGGTCCTTGATTGCAGAGTGTTTGATCAGGAAATCGCTGCACCCATTGTCAAAGAAGATTGTAAAGTGTTTGTTGTTGATGATGACAGTTTGTAATAAGTAGATTCCATCGTCAGATGAGTTGTTGGTCTTTGGAGTTGAAGTATGGAACGACAGACTGATATTCTTGGCGAAGGTTGGAAGCTTTGGATTCTTCATGTAACGCTCCTTGTAATTGGTGAGTAGATCTTTGTTGGCGTTGGAGTCTTTATGCTCTTCGCAAACTAGTACGTGCTTGCGAATGGTTGACTGCTGATGGGATGGATGAGGGCAAACAAAGCTTCGTTGACATTTGCCTTCCTTGTGGTTTCCAGTGTTGGTGTTTGCGCCTGGATATAAGCATTGGACGCAGTATCCTTTGGTATGAGGATGGCAAGTCGATTAGCTGGGCTGAGTTCGGCAAACCTGTAGCATGAATGATATTGGATGATCTTGGTATTTGACGGACCATTAGTTGCTAGATGACCGCTTTGACCATCGGTTCTTCACAAATGTGACATTTTGGTGTGCCAGACGGACCAGTATGATGTCCACCTTTTTGTCGTGGGTCCTTCTTTGTGGATTTTTGGTTGAAGGCTTTTGAGGTTTTGAAGCTTCTAGGATGTTGATCCGCTGTTGTTGGAGTTTCTGTTCAGCTTCGAGGAATGCGACAAGTCTCGCCCATTGTTGTTTGGGTTGTCCTCGTCAGCAATGGCTCGCAACCATCTTGACAGTCGTGATTCATCCAACAGGTTGTAAATTCTCACCAACCCGTCGCTGAAATACAAATTGTGTTCGATTTTGTGTTGCTCGGCTAGTGTGATTGACTCTTTCATTGTTACGACGAGTTGCTGAGTGATAAGGAGATAGCTTCATGATCCTTGAGGTTGGAGAGGCTGTCCATGCTTGATAATTGGTTCAGCTTTTGGTCAACATCATCTTCACGTCCCCATATGAGAATTTGAGTCGATCCCAAATGGTGTCGATATCTTTGATGCTTTGACGAGGCTGAGTGCAGGATCTTTGAGGTAGTTGTTGATGAGCAGATCAGGTAGCAGATGTTTTGGAGTTCCTCGTTCATGAAGTTTCAAGAAGTTGCTTTTAAACGTTAAAAGTCTGTTGAATCTTGGTGCCCAGAAAACTTCTCTAGACGAATGTTGAGTTTCGATTGATTGAAGAGCTTTTTCTTATACACGTCTTGATTGACGATAGCATCGTTAATGGAAGATTGATAAGCAGATTTAGACTTCAACAATTCTCGTACCTCTGACCAATGTCTGTGATGTCCTGGAGTAGTTCAGCTTTGTGGATAGGTTGTTGGAGGATTGACTCGTACTTCTTGGCAATCTTGTTGACTTGATCGATCTGCATTGGAAGGTCTGATTTCAATTGTATGAGTTCAGCATCGCTGAGATCGTGGATTGGTTTATCAAAATCTTTTTGAAGTTCTCTGATTTTGAAGATTAGGTCCTCGATAGCGAAGCACATGGAGCGTTGCATGTAGACTGCGCTTTGATCACCAAGTTTAGCTAGCTGAGCTTTGGATTTGCATTCGTCCATTCTTTGGATGTGAAGTTTTATTGAGTCGAGCGCTTGAGTGAGTTTAGGGAAGTAACTGAGGTTCAAGATTTTCAGCAAGGATCAGTTGTTGCTTTTTCTTCAATGATAAACGAAGGGTAGCAAGAGTTGTAGTAACCGAATCGAAGTTACTCACATAATCTGGGTGGACTGGACTTTCGTCAATGACATCCTGAATTTCGGAAAATGATGACGTTGGTGTCCATTATGAGTTCTGACGGTTTCGACATCTCGTCTAATGTCAGGTTATGGAATTGAGGTGATTGTCTTCTTCAACTTCAGATAATGTCGGTTGATCAGGCTGCGGTGGTTGAGGGTCAGCTTCAGGAGGCGGAGCTGTCTTTCTACCAACGTCGTTGTATCTTGAAGTAATCAAACAAACGGGGAATCTTCGAGGTCTTGACATTCAATTGATATGATTGATGATTGAGGTGTCTCGGTCGTGTGACTTCCTGTTTGACTGTGGGGTTTACCGCATATGGTCACGTTCAAACGATTGAACGTGACCATAT
>NW_027103661.1:0-9111 GCF_902728285.1 Clytia hemisphaerica | reverse complement strand
GCCGGGTGTCCACTGGAAAAAATAAGTTCATCACAAATTTATTTGTCGTAAAAAATAAATCCAGACAGATATCTGGAATTAAAAAGCTATTGTTTTATTTGCGATAGGGCGAAAAAAGAAGGGGTTGAAAAATGAAAACGTTTTCATTCTACATCGTTTATTAGTTTTTACTTCGGCGTAAAAAAGAACAATAGATTTTTAATTCCAGACATATGTCTGGATTTATTTTTTTGCGATAGGTATTTGCGACGAACTTTTTTTTTCAGTGGACACCCAGCTTTAAAGTCTTTTATGTTTGCCGCCATAAGGGAGAAAAATTTAATTTGACCCCTAGTTTTTTCTCTCTTTTTCTAGCTATTTCCCACGTGTTAGTGTAGACACAACTTTAATCCGGGGAAATGAAGCGTTTTCATTGGTCTAAAATCACGGATGGTCACCTGACCAGAATTTTTATCCAGAGAAAATACCGTGGCGGCAATGTTTTGCTTTAGTGAGATTGACCATTTTGTTGTTTTGTTTTGAAGGGGATTGAAATTGTGAACAAGTAACATTATTTTTAGTTTTTTATCATTTTTTTGTTATCGAGTTACCTTATCGGTAGAAATTTCGTCGGTGGAAAATTTCGTCGGCAAAAAATATTCGTCGGCAAAAACTTTCGTCACTTGCTGGTTTTGGTAAGCGCATTAAGGCCGGGGAAAATATTCGTCGGTAAAAACTTTCGTCACTAAGCGATTTTTTCGTCACTTTTTACCGACGAAATTTCTACCGATAAGGTATTAAATTACTGCCACAATTGTAAGCGGTGCTCATCCAATCAGACAAATACGAAAGCGAAAGTGATTTGCATAAATTAGAACAAAAAGAAATGCCAATTTGCCAAAGATTTGTTTAAAACCACATTATTTATTATACCGGGTGCACCAAAAAAAGTATACTGTACAGGTTTGTCGATATATTGTGAGCTTCAGGATTTGAATCTGTTGTCATAGGTTCAGCCCCCCCCTTATTTTTTTTTTTGGGGGGGGGGGCTAAGAAATTATTTGGCCTTTAAAGAGCCTGGGGGCTAAAATTACCAAAATATTTGGGGAGACCTAGACGCTGGGGGCTGTTCAGCTAAATTCAAAAGATATCTTATCTTACTATTAAATCAAATATAAAAAGCAACGACTTGTAAACATAAATATTAAAACACGTAAAATTTAGTTTTCATTTATCAGTACTGTACTCGCATATATTTTTTATTGACTTCTCTCTATGGGGGTGGGAGAACAATGTTTGTTTTTTTTTAACTTGGGACCTGAAGTGTTAGGGGACCTAGCACAAGGCAATTTTTTTGGGGGAGCTAAATTGTTGGGGGGAGCTAGAAACCTGGCTGAAGCTATGTTTGTTCATTCTTTTTTTATTGTATATTATAGAGGATGCTCTAACTTGAATTTTGAGCTATAGTACATTAAATTTAAAAAAGTAGTTCGAAAGTTATTTCCAACTTTTTTTCTATGACGAAATTTCAAAAAAATCATTAAAAACAGCAATCACGCTATAAATAAGACAAAATGAAAAAACACACATTTTTTCAGCTTTTCCAAAAATAATATTCCACATGGGAATAGCTTGTTTTACCGTATTCTTAAATTACGTAACAAGTTTTGATAAACACAGTTGAATTTTTTGATATTTTCATGTGTAAATAAGGTACTAGTAAGGGTACAAACTATTGGTCACTACGAACCCTGCAAACCCTGCAAAAAACCCATATTTGCAAATCTTTGGTCACGAATTTGAAGGGTTTGCAGCGTTTGAAGGAGATTCAAACACAGTACCTCTTGAGCTACTTTGTTTGCAGATATCACAGGAGTTGTAGCTGAATTTCAATCTTTTCTCAGCAAAACAAAATGTGCAAATCTTTTGGACATTCAAACCCTACAAACCCTACAGAAAATTTACAAAATCTGCCATATTTGTTTTTATTCTTTGGTTTAATTTACTAAGATTAAAAACCGCTATTTGTTAGCAATGTCAAAAAAGGATGACTGACCAAGGATAAACCATGTGACTCCCCTTCTCTTTATTATCACAGCGGGCAGACTCACCTTTCAGAGCAATTTTTAGCTATCCTTGAGTCGGCGTTCGTTACGTCGGAGAAAAGAAATCATGTAGGCAATCAACAAATTTCAATCTACAAACCCTGCAGATTTGCAAATCTTTGGACAAAGTTGCAGGAGTTGAATATCTTGTAGATGTTGTAGCAGATGAATGTGACCAATAGTTTGTACCCAAAGTGTCAAAAGTGTTCTCGCTGTTTTTGATGATTTTTTGAAATTTTGACATTAAAAAAAGTCAGTTTGAAAAAAATAATTTTCAAATTACTTTTTCAAACCTACCTAATGTATGATAGCTTTTGTTATTTTTATGTGTAAATAAGGTACTAGTAAGTGTCAAAAGTGTTCTCGCTGTTTTTGATGATTTTTTGAAATTTAGACATTAAAAAAAGTCAGTTTGAAAAAAATAATTTTCGAATTACTTTTTCAAACCTAATATGTATATATGATAGCTCAATATTCAAGTTAGAGCATCCTCTTTTCGATAAAAAAAGAATGAACAAAAAATTCAAATCCTGAAGCTCACAATATCTTGACAAAGTTGTATACTTTTTTTGGTGCACACGGTATACACATTTCAACATTAATCTAAAATCTCTTTTATTGTTAAGTAAATAGGGTTCAATGCCGGGCTCAATGTTGAAAGGAAAATAAGCAGGCGGATTCGCGCCCTCATAGTTTAATCCCAGGATTGAAAAAACCTCGAGAAAACCTTTACTAGGACCCTACCGACGCACCGGACACGCGAAAGTCCGGTGTAAAATGAGAATTTTTTTTTACCACCGGACAATCTCTACACCAGACTTAAGAAAATCGGATGTCCGGTGTTGAAGAATGATATTTTTTCCACCGGACAATCAAAACACTGGACATGACCAGTCCGGTGCGTCCGGTGTTTCTTAATTTTTTATTTCATAAATGTCTGGCGTCCACTATTGTGTCCGGTGTAGCGAAAGGATACTTTTTGCCATCTGACAAACACACCGGACAGTCCGGTGCGTTGGCAGGGTCCTCCTTTTCTGTACATATAATGTAGCTGAGGAATTTTGAAACACAGAGCATTTAACAGTCCATCACAAACTGCCATATAAACAAAACTCAACATTCTCACAAATGTTGTCTTTTTGATTTCCCAAATTTCGTCGTAAGCGTTCACTTTCACAATAATTTATGTAATTGCAATTTCGGTCAGTCCACAGTCGGGTTCAACATATACGCGTGTTTTTATTTACGTGACCGAAGTGCCTACTAAAACAATCCTGGGGTAAATGGCGAGGCAACACAGCAGATTAATTGTAAAGTAAAGAAATATATTTTGGCATTGATAATCAAATATAATATATTACATTATATTTCCTTTAATTCAAAAATCAAAAATTGATTTTGCATTAATTTGCGAAAAAAGAAAATAATAATAATGAGTTAATATTACATACTAAGACGCCCCCGTCTTTTACTCTGGTCTGGTCTAATTTCTGATATCAGAACGTGAAAAACGCCTGTCCGCCCAATGTCTACCTAATAAGTTTAAATTCACTTTAATTGTCCTTTGACTTTCAAAAAATAGTATTTAAAAATTATGAATTTACAATAATTAGAAGAAACAAAAAGTTTGATACTTCATTAGTGAAATATTCAATAAATTCCTAGTTTCAATTTTCAGTGGGCGTTTTTCTAGGGCTTCGTTTATCGCGCAATTTTTGCATCACACAAACTTTCTCGACCGCTCGTAATAATTATGCATTGCCAAATTTGGTTCTCCATTGTCAAGACAGGATCGATGGTGACGTCACTTAAGCATAAAAAAGAAGGGATTCCGTCAGGTTTATGCATATATTAATTTGCGAGATAATCTATTCCCCGCGCGAGCGCATTTTTCGTAGACTAGTCTGAATACTTTCTTTTACTCGCGGGATTGATGGTAACTTTTCATCTTCGTTTTTTTTAAATGAAGCACAACCAAAAAAAATGAAACTTCAAAAAGTTGTGTATTTACAGTGAGTAAACGATTCTGACAATTAACAAAATTGATGATGATGATTTTTTTTCGGTCAGGCAAATGTCTTGTATTGGGGGTTCTAGTCTTGACCCCTAAGCCTACGCGAGATTGAAGCGTTTGGGTAAACGAGACAAAACTCCAAAAAAGCTGGTGTTTTGAAGCGCTTCCGTGCGATCGAAATATCGCTGTTTGTGACGGACTGTTTAAGTGCAAACAAGATGGAAAAGAAGTTTGTTTTTTTAGAGTTGCTACCCTCCTAAAAGGTGAAGGCTTCTTCGTAAAAGCGAAAGACATGTACCTATTTTTCGGATCCGGCATGCGGGAATAGTGTCAGGACCTGCAGGCGACCTGGTAGGGTTGGGTATGGGTGTTGTTTGGGTGTGGTTACGTATCAGATTGGCTAGGAATTTGGTTATTATCAGTTAGGGTTAGGGTTGGAGCTCGAAACAAGCACTCTTTTGTGATTTTCTGTTAATACAGTCTGGTCTGTAGTTTGTACAATATAAATAGCCGTCAGAAACACTCTCTGACATGAATCCGTGGCGCAGTGGATAAGGCATTGGGTTTCAAAACATCGGAACTTTGCATTTAGTGGGTTCGAATCCCACCGGTGGCGATCTGTCGGTAAGTCATTCAGTAAGTTAGAAAACATAGTAAATAACTCACACAGAACCAGAAAGTCAGAAAAACTACGAACAAGAGACTGGAAAGTACGAAATAAGTCCAGATCTGTCTTTCGTCTTTACGAAGAAGCCACGACCCTCCTAAAACCCTAACTGATTATAACCAAACAACCGAACGCCTATCTAGGTCTGCAGATTGAAAAAATTGACTTGGATCCTGGAGGGACGATATCGTTTGCAGACCATCAGTCCAAATGGCCAGAGAGCAGGACCAGGAGAGTGACAAAAAAATTATAGTATAGAAATATATAGCCAGACGATCTCAATCGAACGGAATCAACGATCGAACCAATCGAACCAAATAGAACGCAACTGATTGAAATTCGATTGTCAAACGCAATCGAATCTCAATCGAATATTACCGCAATTTTCAGATTCGATTGATATTCGATTGCGTTCGATTGATGTTCGATTGCGTTTGATTGCGTTCGATCGTCGATTCATTGACCCTCGGATTATTCATTGCATAATTTCCACAGGAAATCGAAAGTAATTTCATTCGGCTTGTGTTGTCTGAGAGCTTGGATGTTGGGAAGCTACAAGCAGTGTAGACCTAAAGCTCTAAAACACCATCTAATAACATGAAAACCAGAATATGATTCTTCAATGGGAATCAAAACTATAAAGTGCACTTACAAACATCAATTTGTCAGATCTAACAAAATTAATAACCGCACTGTCATCATTGACAATAAAACAAACGATTTTCTGTCAAGAACCTTGTAAACATTCCAACAACTTCCATCGAAATGATCTATCGCAGCTCAGTCTACCATTTTAGCGCGGTCCGAGGATTGAGCCGAGAACTCTCGCAGAGCGCCCGAGCTCCCGCGCGGCGCGCACCGCGGGGATGAAAAACTTCAATCTGTCAATCATTTTCTCAAGCGAAGAGTACGCGAAGCGATTCTAGCTTTACGATAGTGCCGCGGATCATCAATGGATAGTATTCAATTATCATTATCCCTTTCAGTCGAGCACACTGTCATATTTTAAACGACAAAAAAATGAGTAATCACATCATTTAGCGCCACGCTAAATAAAAGAAAAAAAAAAAGATCAAAGGCTTAAAACAAAAAGTATTTAAAACGTTCAATAACACGTCGTGGTGAAAACAAAAATACGATATTCGTTTAGCGGCTCTTATAAGGAACACGTTGATATATATTTCTGCTACCCCACAACTTGCAGTCGAAAAATTGAGCAAAATATTGAAAATATTTCTGCGGTGAAGTTTTTCAAATTTCCTTATAGAAATCTCATGTTTGGCACTCCTACACGGTAGTAGAAGGAATAGAAAAAGTGAAGAGATTAGAAATATGACGTAAACATGATGCAAGTAGTAATTATATTCCCAAGTGATTACGAAAAGTTATTCTTTCAACAATGGTAAGTTTTTTATTACGTCTATTAGGATGACGTCTTTGCAGATTCCTGTGAGAGTTACTTTAAGAAGGTCATTGACATGCGAATGAGTTCAAGGATATTATCTAAGGCCCTCTTTATATCACGATCAATAGGGGATAAAAGCTTGCTTTTTTATGCTTTCTCACAAGCATTAATGTATATTAAGGCAACGTAAAAAGCTCGGTAAAATAGTGGGAAGAAATATTATTTTATCAGATACGTATTATTCCTGTATCACGCGACTGGTATTTTAGCTCTCCCGCCTCTCGCACCTCCCTGTGTCACAACAAAGGAAATATACCATATTACATCCCTGTCTCATGCGAGTGTGCGAGTGATGTTTTGCTTTCCTATCTCCCTGCCTCACAACGAAGGAAATACACATCATGTCCTTGTCGGAATACACATTACATCTCTGTCTTGTGCGAGTGGGATTTTTTACTTTCTCGTCACTTTTGTCTTAATGACGCAACTTAGAATACCGCTATTATTACCCTAAGTCGATTAATTTTCGCATGTACTTTTTTTTAGAGAATTGAGAATTTTAAAAAATTCGCTGCGAAGCAGCCTCTTTTTCACTAGATTTCACCAAATTTCTTTAGTTTTAACGGATTTTCAATTTATAGCAAGAACTAAGTTTTGCGAAAAGGGCCAAAACTCATGAAAATTACGAATTTAGCATTTTCATCGACCTCTAACGTTAGAGGTCAATGCCATTTTCAATTACTCCACGCGAAGTTAGAGGTCGATGCCATTTTCAATTACTCCACGCGAAGTTTAATCCACCTAAAGCGGCAGATACGTAAGGTATTTGAGTACAGAATTTCACCGGTTTGGGGACTGTAAAGATCTTCTAACGCCACATGATGGACATTTAAAAATGTTTAGAAAGGTTTTGAAACGCTGTTGTGTGTCAACTGTTTCCATATTTGATCGGTATTAAGATGTGGTTTTGCCAGTTGAAGATTAAAAAATAATTGAATATATTGCTTTTCTTTCTAGATATTCCAAATGGACTTGCCGAATAATGGTACAGCTATCAAGTATCCCGGATCGAGAAGTCAACGCATCGTCATATTGCACATACAACATTAATTAGGAAAAGGTATTTCGTTCTCGAATGTTTCACCTGGTTTTATCGTCATCCTTTATACCATTTTAATATGTATCTTTTCTTCTAGTAAAATAATTTTGTCATACACCCCTAAGGTCGTTGACTTCTATCTAAAGATAAGCTCAATAATCTAATGAAGCCCTGAATATACCGCAAAATTAGTTTCATGACAATTTTTTTTAATTCATTCGTTGCCTTTTATAGGGACCACTGGGTGAACCGATAATCGAGATCGTTCTCAGGTAGACATGACTCTTAATTGTCAACTTGACTAAAACACGACAGAAAAATCGTTTGTTCACCATCGAAGCGCGAAGAACTATGCACCCGATTGTATCCACGGAGATTATATATACAAATTCTTTTATTACACCCCTATATCAGTGACCCGGTCAGCTCCACTCAATGATGAATTACCCGGTGAAAGAAATTGCATAGAACCCATAGTTGAAAGTCAATTTTTCCCTACCAGAGGAAGTTAAAGGTTATCACTTAGTGAGCTTTGGAGATCCTATATTAAGACCCGGTGGGTTTCAAAACTTCACTGGGTCGCTGAGAATTGGGTTTTCTATTATATATGAAATATAGAAAATGTACGTCTATGCGTGTTAGTAAATGTCCCGGGACAATGTATATCCTCCGTTTATGAATTGGGGAGAGAAAAACTCCATATTGAGTAATTAAGTCATTCTGAGGGGCTCAGATAGCCGATAGAACTTTCCAAAGGGGATAAACTTGAAAATTTGGGGGGGTAAATGATGAAAATTTCGAAGAGTTAACAAAGTAACGCCGTCGCAATTTTTGCTCCCGACCATTTAAAACCCCAAATTTTCTTCCCCGTTTAAGATTTTTGCAATAGAAATTTCCCGCTGTAGGTCCCCACCGGTTCTGTGATACAGAGTGTTGTGCAGATTATTATGTTCTTCTATTGCTCGCTTATCCTTCTGACATGTGATCTTCACAGCTTTGGTAAAAAAAAAAAAACGCAAAGCAAATGCTTGATGGTTTTTTTGTTCTTATAAAAAGTCTTTTTCTTGCTCCATCTTGATTCCAAAGAAGACAGGCCCTAAAAATGAAATCGGAAAAATGATCAAATTATATCTAATCTCACTAATTATGCCAATTAACTAAGTGTTAATAACATTTTCAAGTTTCAATTTATACCGTTGCAAAATCAATTTGCTTGCGTGTTCTCGAGTTTTTGGATATCATGGGATTTGAAGATTTCTAGTGTTTTAATTGCTTTGATAGATTCAAAACACAAGTTTACTCTGCGGTGGAACATTATGATGTTCTCATTCGATAGGTCTTTTTGCTTTTCTTTTTTGTATAGAGATGACTTGAAAAGATCGCTCAGTACTCGACTGCCTTTATTTTCATTACTAGAACTTTTGCAAAAAAAAGGAAAAATAGAAAAGTTGTATTTTTTACTGCTCTATTCACATACTGAATTTGAAAGTCTAATGTGGCGTTTTTTTGCAAACTTCAAAAAACTGATTTTTGTCCTGCCTTTGCGGGATTTTGGTCCAAGTGCTTGAGTGCAGCATAGGGTAAAAGTCCAAACACGCGTTTCCCGTAATTTTTGTATGAAGAGTTAGGTCTATACTGACAAGAATAAAGCCAGACGATCTCAATCGAACGGAATCGACGATCGAACCAGTCAAACAATAATCGAACCAATCGAATATTACCCAGAATTTCGACGTTCGATTGAGATTCGATTGCGTTCGACAATCGAATTTCAATCGGTCGATTGCGTTCGATTTGGTTCGACTGGTTCGATCGGCGATAGACGAACCCAGGCGCAGAGTG
>NW_027103660.1:7581-13834 GCF_902728285.1 Clytia hemisphaerica | reverse complement strand
ATGTTAAAACTCCACATCCGAACTGTACTTCAAAGCACTTAAAAATCACTTGCGGTTTTAAAGTTTTGTTTTGAGGAAATTCCCCTTTTTTGCCAAATATTTCCGCGCCGATTGTAGCAAAAGGCCTATTGTCTGTGAGATTGGGAGAGTCTAGGTTACCCTGCCTACACAAACAGCTGTGTTTTGACTTATAGCCTTTCCAATAAAAAATCAAACACCCAATAAAAGGTATAACACAACACACAACACATGAACTTTATGCAAATGATGACTGATGTTTGCCTTAACCCTATTTTTATCATGGGATGTTTTCCTCCACTGCCAGGGTTTTAAATTCCTCCATTTTTGGATATTTGGTAGACAATAGTGAAAAACTCAGAATCCCAAAATTTCAGGTCCCCAAAATCCATAATGGTGGATTTACAGCCAATAAAAAATTTCACTTTTTTTGCTTGTTTTCTATGTTACAACTTTAAGAGGCATTTTTTCAAGTTGCAACTAAGATCACATGGGTTTTTATTAATTTTCTTGAAGTACCCAATTAGTGCTTCCAAAAAAACCCATGTGACCTTAAACACAAATTCCATAATGGCAGCTTAAAAACGCTCCAAAATCCATTTCAGCCATCTTTTAAGGTGTTATTACTCAGCCCAGGACTTTTTTGGGCCAAATTTCTTTGTGGAAATGTGTTAAGCAACTTTATGACAGCAGATTTAAACAATTTTGAAAAAAAAATTTAAAGTAGACTGGGCTCTAGCAGCCCTGAAAGGCTGCTCCAAACTCAAAAAGTGACAAATCCGGCTCAAATTTTTCAGAGTTGGGATTAATTTCAGGCAAAACCAAAAATTGAATCTGATAGCCTAGACTATGTATTTTCGGAAAGTGCAATAAAACCCATGTGATCTTTAAGCATGAAAGAGAAAAAAAGGATAGAAAGTCCGATAAAAAAGTACGTCTTTTAGGCCTGTTTTCAAACTGGAAAACCGGTTTTTCAGCTTGGAAATCAATTTTCTTTCAAATATTTTATCAATATTTCCAAAATAGATATAGTTAAAAAAACTTCCAAACAATTCATTTGAGTTGAATACATCCAAGATTCCACGATTTTCGTTGTTTTTCAGTGAATTGCGTACAGAGGCTTCAAAAAAATCATTCAAAAAAGTGATATTTTCCAATTTTGACGCTAAAAAAAACTTCTTTTATCAACCTAGGTAAGTCTCAGTTCATGATCATTAACTGAGAAAGTTACAATGAGATTCATGGTTATCGTCTAATCAAGGGAAAAACAAAGTTTTGAGAAAACAGCTTTGAAGTTTCAAAAGCCATCTTCTCTCCAACCATCAACGAATTGTGCACGATGAGCACAATGAGTCGTGTCAGAAATGTGAACAGCTATTTAGCACAATAGATCTGATCTCTGATGAACTTTTCAGATCTCAAATGCCTGGTAAGCAGGAACTGCAGTCTGAAATCAAGATGGCCAGAAATGCTATATTTAAATGGCTGCAACACGTAATGAGACATGTGCAACAGGACTGGAATGACACTTTACATTGATGTATTTCTTTACCGAGATGATCATGGTGAGATAAGGAAGAAATCTTATTTTACAGCTGCATTCAGGAGTGACCAAGACTATCAGGATAACAGGATACTCTTGGTCACAATAGACCTTTTTCAGTCTGGGAAATCCTCTCAATTGCACGCTTATGTTCCGAGACCGTAAGCGCGCAATTGCACAGTTATCAAAATGGCAGAATTTTTATACACGCTTATCGAAATTGTTCTGAAACGGGCGGTAAGCGTTAAGCAAGGTTGACGGGTGACGGCTTTCGCGGTAAGCGAAAAATTTCTTATATTTTTGACACGCAATTCCTTCCGAAAGCTCTGTTGAATTTCAAAAGCCTAGGGCAGTTTTACTCAAAATTTATCGTAGAAGAAGATTCCGTAAAAATGGATTGCCCGTTAAACCATGCCTTCGCCCGAATTAGTGAATTCTGAACCCCTTGAAATCCCTAAGCAATTTCAACCGGGGCGGGAGCGGGCGTAAATTATAACCATGCAATTGCGCGCTTACGCCCTCGGAACATAAGCGTGCAATTGAGAGGATTTCCCAGACTGTTTTTTCAAAGAGGCCACCCCTGTTGAATAATTATGTAGTCCAGCAGAAAAAAAATGATAAAACCATGCATAATTATTACAATATGCATGATACAGTAATTATGCATGGCTCTATCATTGTTTTTATGGCTGGACTACATAATTATTCAACAGGACATCCTCTTTGAAAAAAGGTCTATTCTAGCGACTCCAGAAGTCATGCAACTTTTGTTGACATCAAACCAAATGTTTCATTTTTCCGTGATCTCTGAACCCTTGGAACTTCTTTTCTATGTATGCTAAAGCGTTCCGGTTTTTACTAAATTAAAGCCCGTGATCTTAGCTTTCCAGCGGTATATAACACTGTGGACACGGGCTAGACGGCAAATTGGTAAAATGCCGAACGTTTTGCAACATTTTGAAAATTGTTTGCCGACGGGAGAAAAAAATTGGCAACTATCGAAGAACAAATGTGTCTGGAAACGGAGGAAAATGTATTTCCCAAAAAAAAGTTTTTATTTTTGCCGAAATGGATTTTCTTTTCATTTGGGGTTTCTCCTTTCAGAAAAACTTATTCTTTACTCATAAGTTTCTGTCCCTCCATTTCCAGAGGCCCCTTGAAAATGGGTCCTACCACCTTTTTTGACTCATTTCAACCATTTCCAAGCTATTTTCTTCAAAAACAAAAATAAAACAATGCAATGTCTTCTTTTTTCAAAAAAAGATATATCTTTCGTTATTTTGATATATAAATATACTAAATATTTTACAGATATTTTTATATAATACCTATACCTCTTTGTACCTCCTTTTGGCTTTTGCTTGAACAGCTCATCCAACTCGTTGAGTCCGATGCTTCGACATTTCCTTGAGACTGTTTGAGTCAGCTTGCCTAAGGTTAAAATAGTGGGCAAGCAGAGGTTCGTCCGGAACAGTTGTCAGGAAGGTGTCTAAGTGTTTTTTGAATACTTCTTTGGGGCAGTTTGTCAAATCTCTTATTGGTCTGGGAAGGGTGTTGAATAATCGAGGGCCTTCTTGGGAAAGACTTCCCCTCCAGATATTTTTGTGTTTGATATTGACAGCTTTTAGATTGTAAATTCTCCCCAATCTCTGATTTATATGGCAGGAAATGCCTCCTTTACTTTCGTCATAATCAAAATTCGGGACGTTGCCTTCAATGACGTTCCAGGTATAATTATTTGATACCGCTCTCTCTCCGTCTTTCAAGGCTATACAGTTTTAAATGATTTGAGTTTTTCCCAATAATTGAGATGTCTGAGGGATGGAATTCCATGTAAAAATGATTTCTGAACTTCTTCCAGTTGCTGGACAGACCACGCTTCCAGGGAGACCAGAGTTGAGAGCAGTAGTCCAAATGAGGGATGGCTAGTGCTTTCCATAAAGTTAACATGGTTTCAATTTCCCTTGATTTAAATGTGCGGTATATCCATGCACTTATATTTTTCACTTTTTTGATTTGTTCTTGGATATGTTTCTCATAAGTCAACTGAGTGTCTAGGGTGACTCCAAGGTCTTTAACTTCGTCTTTATTTTCGATCAACGTTGCTGTGTCAGTAAAATAGCGAGAACTTTGCTTCAGAGCGTCGTTTTTCCCGTAGGCAAGGTGCTCAAATTTAAGACCATTCAGCTGCATATTGTTGTCTTCTGTCCACTTATAGACAGTGTCTAGATCATTTTGTAGATGATAAACATCCTCCAGTTTGGATATTTCTTTCATCAAACGAGTGTCGTCTGCAAACGATGCCAAAATAGAATGAAGGATGTTGTTATCGATATCTTGAATCATGATCAGGAACAATAGCGGTCCCAGCACAGATCCTTGCGGCACACCTGAAATGTGACTCCCCAAGCGATTTGGAGTACACAAAAGACCGGTCGGCCCTAAGAGGGTAAAAGTCCGGTCTTAAAGCGGCCGAATTAAAATTTTTAGCGGCCCATCATTTGTGAAGATCGGCCTCCAAGCGGACCATAGATTTTTTGAAAGGTCCGCTTGAGGCCGCTCTTCTAGCGGCCCTTTCTTGAGCAAGAGACTTCGAAGCGGCTTCTGGAGCGGTCGAAAGTCCGGTCCAAAGACCGGTGCGAATCTCTGCCGGTATCCGAGAAGTACGAAAAATTAGTTATTTTGCAGAATGGTTTTTTATTCAAATTCAAGCGACTAAACAGATATTTCGGCTCGTTCCTGATAATAGCGTCATGAAGAAATCAGATCACGCACTTTTGGAAGTTTCTTTCAAGCCCACGTGAAGTGAAGGAATGGACCTACTGCTGGCAGCTTGGCTGAAAGTTACTGTCTCTTTGTTTTATAAAATGTAAGTCACTTCTGAAGGTTATTAAAACCTACTAATTTCTTCAATATTAAACTGCTTTTGCATTAAAGTTTGTAGGATAGGAAAACAACTCAGGATTGACTCAAGTAAAAAAAATACTGGTCTGACCTTCTCGAAACAAAATTTTTCCTACATTCCTTCCTAATTTAACTCCAATATATCGACTCATTGAAGGTGAGATTCATGTTGAAGAACGATCCAATTCAGGCATTTAAAAGGCATTGTCCACAAGCTCTTTAACTAAAAAAAAGTTCTTGCCACATAATCTTTGGGGGCAAAAAGACCATGCTGGAGGCAAGCAAATTTTTTGCTTTGAAGAAGTCTCTGGTTGGACTTTTGAAATGAACTTTTAATATATTTTCCTATCGGTCGGTCGGCCGGTCGGCATCTTAAATCATCGGAAAAATGCGATCTGAGCATAAGTTTGATTATTTTGCATATTGCGACCGCAAAAAAACAGTTCTGTAGCGCTTTTTAACGCTAAAAATCTTTGATTAATTGCAGATGAAAATCTTAACACAAGATGATCAAAACATTGGCTACGCTGAATCTATAAAATTCCTAGAATAATATCGCCACAAATCTGACAAATTTTCCGACTTACTGACTATAAAAGGTTTAAGATATAAATTGAGTCGGTCGGTAGAAGCAAAAGCAACTTATTGGTGATCCGGGCCATTAGCAAAAATTTGACGGATATTCATTCGCTTCCATATAAATTGTAAGTTTTTGCCTCCAATAATCAAGCGCAATTATGCCTGCCCACATCAGTCTGCCTGTAGAAAATCAAAACATTGAAACCGTCTTAAAAGTGAGATTTTATTGATTATTTGTAAATTTCTCAAAGTAATGAAAAACCAATTTGATATAATGGAATTCCATCCAGCGAAACTATTTATTTTATATTTCAACTTTCTTAGCATAATATTACACCTCATAAATAATGCAGAAAATATAATGAATAAAAGCTATCTTGCACCTGCACAAAATATTTCTGAAAAAAATCTAGAAATTTTTAAGATAGCTATAATTTTAATGGTTACTACCTGGCAAAGGCCATTGATGCAATTAAATAAAACATGAGAAAAAAAACAGATTTCAAAACAATGAAAGAAGTCTGCAAAACATAAGATGAACCTTTTAAAATTTTCATCCTCAAATTGTTTTTGCCCTCAAAGAATCGTGACATTTAGCCGAGAACTTGTAAATTATAAAAAAATGTAGAAAAAATAAAAAAGTTATGGAATATTACATGCTGATTTTAGTTTTAAATGTTGTCTATGTTTCTTCAATTTTGCCGTGATGGCTTTTTCAACAAATGTTTGCAGTGGCTCAGAAATACCGTAACGCGTGTATGTTGCCTTGAGGATGGTTTGCATTTTTGTTTCTTCAAATTTTCTGAGTCCCTGTCTTCCATTGATGTTGCATTGAAGAATTTCTACGCTATTGAACCAATGCTTAATCTCACCAAAACCATAATCTGCTGCCAGCTTAACGCGCTTCTCGTCTGAATCAACAGAATTTCTCAATTGATGAGTCATGTGTTGGAGTTGCTGCTGTTGTTGTTGTGGTGGCAGTTGTCGTTGTTGCTGTTGGGGTGGGATTTGCTGCTGTTGGGGTGGTGGCAGTTGTCGTTGTTGCTGTTGGGGTGGTGGCGGTTGCTGTTGTTGCTGTTGGGGTTGTTGTTGTGTTGGTTGGCGGTGTTGTTGTTGTGCTGTTGGGGTGGTGGCGGTTGTTGCTGTTGGGGTGGTGGCGGTTGTTGTTGTTGCTGTTGGGGTGGTGGCGGTTGGGGGTGGTGGCGGTTG
>NW_027103660.1:0-7081 GCF_902728285.1 Clytia hemisphaerica | reverse complement strand
GAGCGGCTCTGGTGTAGATGGTTTGAGCGGCTCTGGTGTTGATGGTTTGAGCGGCTCTGGTGGCTCGGGTGTCGATGGTTTGAGCGGTTTGGCGAGCGCTCTGGCGTCGATGGTTGAAGGGGTTCTGGCGTTGGTGGTTTGGTCTGTTCTGGCGTTGGTGGTTTGATTGGTTCAGATGTTGGTTTGTAATTCATTGTCTTGATTGGTGATGGTGATTGGTGTTGATCTTGAGATGTTGGTGGTGTATTAAAAAAATTTGATGGTTTCAAATGATTGTTGCCTTTGAGTCCCTGATAAGAAACCCTCTTAATCATAAACCCATTGACCTTCTTGATCTTTTCGTCCTTCCTTTTCTGAAACTCGTTCAACAACATCACCTCTTTGGGTCCCATTTCACGTTCCTGAAAATAGATGGTTAAAATTTTCATATCTTAAAGGAAGTACTTTAGACATAGAACCCTTCTCAAGCAGAAACTTTTACAGATCAAAATATAAAAATGTTTTTTTTATTTTTGTTTCATTTAAAAAATTGCAACTAATACTTGTTAAATTCTTTCATTACAGTTTCGCAGGAAAATGGTGGTATCGTATCAAGAGCATTGCAGTGCGTATCAAATCAATAAATCAAAGATCAAAGATAATGTCTAATTGGTTGTCTTCTCCGAGTACAGAAATTTCTGTTTTAGAAATCTGCTTTTGGTGGTATTTCATTCAAACATTTCAAAAGTAAGAGTATTTCTTACAGGTGCTGGTCCGCTGTCATCTTTTTGGCTGTCTCTTGAACGTGCTGCCTTTGCTGCCTTCAGTTTTGACTTGGTGTTGACTTTCCTAGTGTTTATCTTCTCTTTTTCATCTTTGCGAGGCTGAAATAAAGATAACTATTTAAAACACAATTTCCTTTCCTGGAGCTGTTGGCTTATCTTCTCATTTCTCTCTTCTCAGGAAAGTCATGGCTGATGTTTAAGAAATAAATCGAAAATATTGCAGAAATTAACTCCCATTTTTGCGATCAATCCAAGATAAATTGTAAGTTCTCATTCTCTACAAAATATTTTGAATATTGATCAGGTTATCAATTAGGTAAAAGATTAAAATTTTCTGGTTGCATTGTCCAGCAAATATATTACTTAAATTGTTTTACTTTAATCGGTTTAAATTTTCTGGATTTAATTTCAGGAGTCAGAGTTTTTGTGAAAATTTTTTGCGTGGATTTAATCCTTTGGATAAGCCTGAAAATAGTTGTGAAATAGCCATTTTTGCCACAAATTAAAACTTTGGAATGGTTTCTCCCCTGAAAATGCAATTAAAAAATTTTGTGGTTGATTTATTTTCGCGAATATGGCATCTTGTGAAAGTTATCTAATTTAATAATTAATTTTTTAGGAAGTATCCATGTACCAACCAAGATGAAACCATGTTATATCTTCAAAATATCTAGAATCCAAAGCAGTTAAACAATATATAAAGTAAGTGCTCTTACTCTTTTTTCGGGTGGACAATTTTCCTTTTCCGATTCTTTTGGAGGGTTAGGTTTTCTAGTTTTAAGTTTTTGCGTTGGTGTGGTATCGTCCTTGTTTGATGGTGGTTCTTCAACTAATTTGGTATGTCTTACTGCCTCAGCGTAGGTCTTTCGTTTTTCTTGAGTCTGAAAGAAGAAACAAATAAAGTTTAATATTATCCTTTTATTTATTAGCTTTGAAAATTCGGGCTTTAAACTCAATCGAGATACCTTTTTATAGTCCAGAGAGACACCTCCAAATCTTTTGACCCAAATTTTCCAAAGCTGAAGTCTCTGAAAATAGTCTTTACACGGTCTTTATTGTTAAATTATAGTAAAAATTTTCAAAGTCGAAAATCTCAGCTTCTAAAAATATTGGAACAAAAGATTTGGAGGTGTCTCTCTGGACTATATAAGGGTATGTCCGTTGAGTTTAAAGCCCGAAGGGATAGAGTTCAATTTCTAAACCTTTCTCAGGCAAGAAAAAGTGAAACCTTAAAAAATGAGCCGCATTTTTGACGACAGATAGAATCTAGCAATTCCTTTGGTTAACGATTAATATTTTAGTTTCAATCCGTCATTTGTGTAAAAACCAGGCGAGCTGCTCACAAAAATTGGCACCCAAGTTATTTCGATTCCCCTGCCCCTTAGCTTTTCAAAAATTTATAACAAGTGCTTTGACTAATAAAATCAGGTGATTTCAGAAATTGAGCGGCTCGACTGGTTTTTACACAAATGACAGATTGAAACTAAAATTTACCACTAAATTTCGAAAAATATTTTACAAATTGAGCGGCTCGCCTGGTTTTTACTCAAATGACAGATTGAAACTAAAATTTACCGCTAAACTTCGAAAAAAATATTAATCGTAAACAAAGGAATGCTAGATTCAATCTGTCGTCAACAAGCCGTATATGTATAAAAGTTGCGAAGCGTTCCAGAGCCTCCTCGATTCGCAAGTTGCAAGCAAAACTTTTAATGACCAATGACATACAAACACGACGCGGTATTTGTGCAGTTTTCCTTTACATTTGCTGCAGCCTTTCCGAATATCCTATCATTTGCAACTTTTTTATAGTTCCTCTTTGTAAAAATGACATCTGTAGTAGATAATCTCTCATTGATGAAAAATGAAGCTTCGACCGTTCTATGTATTTTTCATTTTCTAGAATAAATAGCAAAAAAGTTTAAAGAAACAACAATATAAGAAGTAAGATGAAAGTACTACAGTAAACACACTCAGGGCCAGTACTGCTCAGGGCATTTTGAACTTAGAAATGAAAACAAACTGTACCCTTATAATCATAAAGGTTGGTGAGTCCAGTCAAAACACAGATTTGATCTGTAGCATCACGCTTCACCTTTACAAAAAGGAGGATATCATAAAATGAACCAAGGAAAAGTTCATAATTTCAAAAAAGTCATTTTGCACTATCATAATATAACTACATTAAAGGAAGAATTTTGGCGGAAAGAAAATTTGGCGGATTTGGCCAGAATCCGCCATATTAAGTTCCCGCCAAAATTGTTTTTTTTGTTCATCCGCCAAATTAAATTCCTTCCAAATTATGTTTATGTTTATGTTTAACTTTTTGAAATTTATATGATCTCTTTTAAGGTGGTTTTGCATTTTTTTTGCTGTTTTTACGCCATATTTTAAGGATAAATTTTTCTGCAAACAGATTGCAAGGAGGGAAAAAAATCTTATGGGAAACATTTTTGTAATCTAAAAGAATGCCCAAAGTGGAAGACAACTTCAATTGCCAACAAAAGTTTTCCATATTAGACGTCAAACGTGGAAGAAAATTTCCAAATTGACAAAAAAAGCTTTCCACATTTAAAACACAGATACCGTGAGTGGTCCTAAATCCTACAGCCCTGTCTAAATCCGACCAAATAACTGTTATGAAAAAATGTTTATGTTTACAAACATGCCCTCTCCAAGTTGAACAATAAACTATTGCAAGAACTCTCGAAACAAAACATCTAACAATATGACTATAATGTCAAGATGTCAACTAATGTTATCAAAAACGTGTGAGTTGTAAAAATAATTACTTGTATTCTGTATTCTGAACCCGTTGCTCGTGTTTAATGTTAACAATTTGGACAATTTTTAAATCTTTGATTTGAAAGACCCCATCGGATTTAGGCAGGGCTGTCGGATTTAGGACCACTCCACATTTGAAAAGTATGCGATCAAAAATGAGAAAAGAGACTTTTTAATCTAATGATTCCAGACCATCTAAAAAAGAACGACAAACCCTAACTATCAAAGAACGACACATCACCATCCACAACCCTGACAGAAAGTGACTGTACCACCCCTACAGCAGATTCATTCATCATTGTTTGATTCACCGGAATTAACTACATGTGGTTTAAAAGAACGCAAAACTATGTATGCATATGAGTCTCTATTAGGGTGAGCTGGAAAGATTAAATGAATTAACTCACAAGCAACAAAAGTTTTTCACATTTTAGTTTAGAACAGATGGGATGTGGAGGAAAATTTTTATAGTTGACGACAAAAAAGTTTTCATGTTTTAAAGGCATGTCAAAGAAAATTTCAAGAGAGATGACAACAAAGGTTTTCCACGTTCAAAATGCACAAAGAAAATTTCAAAGTAAGTTCAGAATCTGGGTGGTTCTGCTGGGTTCACCTAAATATTCAGCAGGGGGGGGTCAACATCCAGATACCAGACCCATAGCCGGGTGGTGGTGTCTTTTTTTCCTTTGAAAGTCTGAAAAGTCAAGTTGGTATTGATGGGGGTGGGTCCCCCTTTTTTTAGAAAAAAAAGTTATCCTCAGTTGGTATTGATACCAAAATAGGGGGTGGGTACCCCTTTTTTTAAATAATATGATTCAGAAAGTTGGTATCCATATCAAAATGACAGCAAAACTTTCCTAATTTTTGCCCTTATAGCTAGAAAATACCCCGGGGTACATATCAGTCTAAACAGGTTTCAATTGGATTTGTTTTAGCTTTTGAGTATAATGACTGTAAATGAGTTAAATGACTTTGAAGTTTGTTTATTTTGGACTTTTTCGATATTTTCAAGTTTTATTTTTGATCAAGCCTGAGACAAAAGCATTTTTTCTGTGATAGCATTTGGTAATGAGTGAATCTATTCTGTTCTAAAATTATGTACTAATAATAGCTTCTCCTAGTTTTTGCACATCAATTATATTCAGATAATATTGATTCAGATTGATTTTGCTAGCTGCATTGGATTTGTTTTTATTATATTGTCAGCTTTCAGTCATTTTAGCATATGACATTTTTTGTGTTGTGTTGAAGAAAGAGTATTTCAAAAATGAGTTTTTTTGAAGTTTCTCTTAATACCCTATTTGTGTGGGAGGGGGTGGGTTTCCTTTAAACAGCTTTAAACTCAAATTTGTCAGATTGTACTAAATTAGGGGGTGGGTCCCATGATATTTTGTCAAATTCAAAAAGTCATGTTGGTATCGATACCAAATTAAGGGGGTGGGTCCCCCTTTTTTCTGAAAATTATGATTTTCAAGTTGGTATCGATACCAATTTTGGGGTGGTGGTGTTAACTTAGCTCAAAAGGTCAAAAGTCAGGTTTTTGGGCTATGGGTTGGTATTATAAATGTTGACCCCCCCTGTATTCAGCCGGTTGACCAGATGAGTTCACCTGCCTCAGTTCTCCTTGGTTCTCCTGGTTCACCTTTTTCTAATTACGTTTTCACTTGCCGGTTAAGTCGATATTGCAGAAGAAGAAGATTTTGATCTAAGGTTGAGTTAAAACTAACCTAAGTCAGTGAAAATTACAAAATTGTCCTTTTTTTACAAGAAATTGGCGGCATCTCTCATTCCAAATCCAACCATCAAAATGGAAACAAAACATTCGATTCATAAAAGAATGCTAAGTACACTACAACATAAGCCATTTCTTGTGACAATCATACACAAATCTTGATCCAATTCAACTCATTAATAGCATGCACACCAAAGCAAAGACAACAAAGTAAAAGAGAATAGCAACAACCTAATTTTTTGCCGGCATGTTTGTTTTGATTTTTGAAAAAGCATAATGGCATTACTTTCGCTTTAGAGTATATTCAAATAATATCAATTAACTATAACGGAGATAATTTCTGTTATCATTTCCCGGGATGTTCTTCGTGTTTGTTATCTCCTAAACATTGGCGTCACGGGTTACGGAGGGTTTATTCGTTCTTCGTATCATTCTGACGTATACGTCAAATTTGATATGACGGAGGTAATTTGAGATACCATTTCCGTGAATATCCTTTGTATTTTATCTCCTTTATATTTTGGTATCGCGCAACTCGGAGATTCGAAACGTTTTTCCCATCTCCTGCCTTATAGATGGTTGAAAGAATGGAAAGTTAAAGGTACGCACACACGATGCTTCGCAAAAATACAGATTGAAACTAAAATTTACCACTAAGATTCAAAAATTATTTTACAAATTGAGCGGTTCGCCTGGTTTTTACACAAATGACAGATTGAAACTAAAATTTACCACTAAATTTCGAAAAATATTTTACAAATTGAGCGGCTCGCCTGGTTTTTACACAAATGACAGATTGAAACTAAAATTTACCGCTAAATTTCGAAAAAAATTTTAATCGTAAACAAAGGAATGCTAGATTTAATCTGTCGTCAAAAATACAGATTGAAACTAAAATTTACCACTAAATTTCAAAAATTATTTTACAAATTGAGCGGATCGCCTGGTTTTTACACAAATGATAGATTGAAACTAAAATTTACCACTAAATTTCGAAAAATATTTATGCAACTTTAAGCATTCTCCAGCAAAAAAAAGTGAAGCAAAAAATTGATTTTTTAAATTTCGTGTCGGCGGATAGTATCTAGCAATTTAATTGTTTTTGGAGTGCGAGATCAAAAAAAGTAGGCGGCAAACGCTATTTCACATCTCTCAAACCGGCGAAATTGCATATTTTAAGTCACGTGACTTTTGTAAGAAATCCTTCCAAACCTATGCTTCACTTTTCTATAAAGGCCGCATATCTAGCCCTTCGGGCTTTACAGATCTGTGGATTGAACTCTAGCCCTTTGGGCTTTAAACTCCAGAGTGACACCTCTTAATCTTTTGACCCAAAGCTCTCTGAAAATGAGTCTTTACACCGTCTTTATTGTTAAATTCCAAATCTTTTGTCCCAATATTTTTAGAAGTTGACATTTTCGACTTTGAATTTTAAAATTTTTACTTGAATTTAAAGGGATGATCAGATGGTTTGAGATATTTTGCCTATAGATAGCTTCTAGGAGTTTAGGAAAAATTTCTAAATTTTTCGGTGTACTTATTTTCCTAACTCAAGTTATACCACTTTGAAATTTTGAACCTTTGCTTGAAAACAATAGAAAAAAGTGTGAAAAGTCCCTGAAAAGTCCCATTTTTCGAGATTTCAAATTGGCATAACTTGAGTTAAGAAAATAAATACACCTAAAAATTTAGAGGTTTTTCCTAAAATCCTAGAAGCTATCTGCAGGCAAAATATCTCAGACCATCTGATTATCCCTTTAACAATAGAGTATACAATAGGGTAACAATAAAGACCGTGTAA
>NW_027103659.1:0-5788 GCF_902728285.1 Clytia hemisphaerica | reverse complement strand
GAAGAGAACGACGATAGCTTGAACGAACCGGTAACTTCAATCTACTTGATTTTGAGCTTAGATAGAACCAGTTTAGAATGAAGTCGGAGATAATAGATTTAAAAAAAGTTTAGATGACCGTCCATTTATTCATTGATAGCCAGTCAGTTAACAAATCTTTTGAAAGCCTCCTCACTTTTTGAATTAAAACCTTTTTATCCACCTTTTCACTTCAGGTAAAAAAGCGACAGAAGAGTCGAATTCGGCGTCAAAGGGCCATGGATTCCAGCGAGGACGATGGCTACTTTTGGGTCCACTCCGAAGCTGAAATCGTAAAGAATTACAAGCAAGTGAAACATTTGAAAATGTATGGAACACACGGTAAAAAACCCGGACAGTTTCTCGATCCAATGGGTATCTCAACTATGGATGGTTTTGTATGTGTTACAGATCCAATGAAAAATTCGCTGACAGTTTTTAACGAGTCCACTATACGTAGCCAATCTAAAGGAGACATTATGATAGCAGCTGATATAAAGCCACTCAAAGAATGTTATTTTTCATCTGTTTTTGATGTAGCAGTACATGAATCCAGTAAAAACGTTCTGGTCAGTGATCCAGTCAAGAAATGTATACATTGCGTCTCCCTTGGTGACGATATACGTAAAAATAACACCATCTTTGATTCGAATATCACGGTATCGAAGTGTGATACTTTATCTGGGATATGCGTAACACAGAACGGATTAATCGGAGCATTAGATAGTGAATCAGGACGTGTGTTGGTATGCGACGGACATGGCGACATAAAACATTCCTTCGGGAGTGAAGGATCTGATAAAGGACAGTTCTGTCTTCCACAATTCATTCATTGGGATAACCTTAATCAACGCTTTATTGTTTCAGATACTGCGAATGCGCGTGTCCAACTTTTCACAGCTGACGGACAGTTCTTGTTTTCGTTTGGTGAATTCGGTTTTAAAGATGGCGGATGTTTTAAATATCCATCTGGTATAACGACTGATGATCATGGACGTATTTTTGTGGTTGACCAAGGATTACACGAGGTGCAAATCTTTGATAAAGACGGTCACTGGTTGCACTCACTAGGAAAAGCAGGAATTATGCCAGGATGCTTCAACAGTCCAAAATCGTTGTCTTTGTTTTCGAATGGTGATTTAGTTGTAACGGATAGCTTGAATAGTCGGTTACAAGTGTTCGGTTGAAGGTTGCGGTGCTTTGAATATGTTTTATCAAAAAATGAATTTTTACACACAAATTTATTAATGAACGAAATACTTTCTTATACACCTTTGTATTATTTAATTTACTGCGACGCTAAAAAAGAAAATAAATTATTTCAATGGATTTTAAGATATAATCAAAATCCTTTTGTTTTGTTTCATTCTCCAAATTTAGATAATCCAAATTTATAATCCCTTAAAAATTTTGTCATTCGCCAAAATAAATTCTCGCCAAATTTAATTTTCTTTCAATTTAGTCTCTATTTCTCCTAAAAACCCTTTTTTCTTCCTTTTTCATCGTAAAATATTGAACAAAAATGGGTCTCGCCAAAATTATTTCTCACCAAATTTTTAGAAATTTTATTAAATCCCCAAAATAAATGCCGCCAAATTGCACGAAAATTGACGAATGAGCCAAAATTTCTTCTCCTTTGCAAAAACTTAACAGAAGGCCCTTTCAAACCTTACTCTAAATTGCAGAAAACTTTCCATTTAAATTTAATTTTCATTTAATTTCATTTAATTTTTGTAATTTCTAATTACAAATGTTTACAAAACAATACATCAAAATGCAAAGCTCTGAGAAAATGCTCCCTTATAAATTTTATGAAATATTTACAAAAACACATACACTACATACAAAAAAAAGAAACTGGAAAAAACTGGGTAAATTAAAAATTACTTAAAGACAAAGACAAAGACTCAAAATTTTTCTCCAGTTTTTGGCTAACCTTGTGTTCTAATAGACCTTTTGCTAATTAGGATGTCATGTGGATAATTAAAAAAACTCCAGCATTAAAATTATGCATTAATTTGTCATCTCAAAGATTTCAAAATAATCAAATTCACTTGCAGTTCAGATTTAAAATTTTCGGTTTCCAGTAAATTCGGTTCAAATAAAAATATCTCTAAAATTTAAAATATTAAATTCAAAATTAATGATAATGTCTATGGATAGGATAAAACAAAAAATGTAGTGGTCCAATTTCCAAAATAAGTTCATCTATTGAACAAGTAGACGAACAAGTCTTTCTTTTCATAAAGCTTTAGTTTAATAAAAGCTGTCTTTGACAGACGCTTCATTATCACCGTCTTTTGGAAATTCGTGATGATCAGATCATATAAAACTTTTTCGATTGTAGCGGGAATGTCAACGAGCTTCAACATGGCAATTCAATTCTCTATCGTCATATCGATTTTACTGATTGGATAACCAAATACGTTTTTATCACTTTTCACTGTATTGAATCTTCTCAATCTCCTCATGGTCCTAAAAACAAGTGAACAGTTTCTAAGAGATGAAGAGGTTAGGAGAAATTTGTCCGATTAAAGTTTTCACAGAGGTCTTACATGTTTTTTTTTATATAAGCATATAAAAATCCAAAACTCCGATGCTTGGGTCGAAAGCTTAATGAGGCTAAAAAAATGCTTGAGGGATGCTTATATCCAAAGCAAAAATTTAGGGAAATACTGAAAAGCCTTAAAATTCCAGCCAAAAAAAGCCAAAATCAGGAAAAAACATTTTTCGTAGGCTCAAGTAATGCTAACCGTATGCTTAATTTTCCCCATATCTGAACCTAGATATGCTTACAAGTGAAATGCTTATAAAGAAAAAAACATGTACCGAAAGTTTCATTCATAGGATTGGTTCCTTGTCAGGTAAAAAAAAGTGTCGGTAAGAAATAAAATAAATCTTTTGCAGCCTTGTGAGTTATGGTTACAGGTTTAATGCTACAAAAATCAAAAATCAAATAGATCTCAAATCACACTAACCAATTTCAGTGATGGTTACATGTTTAATGCTACAAAAATCAAATAGATCTCAAATCACACTAACCAATTTCAGTGATGGTTACAGGTTTAATGCTTCAAAAATCAAAAATCAAATAGATCTCAAATCACACTAACCAATTTCAGTGATGGGTACAGGTTTAATGCTACAAAAATCAAAAATCAAATAGATCTCAAATCACACAAACCAATTTCAGTGATGGTTACAGGTTTAATGCTACAAAAAACAAAAATCAAATAGATTCAAAAATAACCAATTTCAGTGATGGTTCAGGTTTAATCAAAAAAGATCTCAAAACACTACCAAATTTCAAATGATGGTACAGGTTTTAATCTACAAAAATCAATAAGATCTCAAATTACACTAACCAATTTCAGTGATGGTTACAGGTTTAATGCTACAAAAAAATCAAAAATCAAATAGATCTCAAATCACACTAACCAATTTCAGTGATGGTTACAGGTTTAATGCTACAAAAATCAAAAATCAAATAGATCTCAAATCACACTAACCAATTTCAGTGATGGTTACAGGTTTAAATGCTACAAAAATCAAAAATCAAATAGATCTCAAAGTCACACTAACCAATTTCAGTGATGGTTACAGGTTTAATGCTACAAAAATCAAAAATCAAAGATCTCAATCCACTAACAATTTCAGTGATGGTTACAGGTTTAAGCTACAAAAATCAAAAATCAAATAGATCTCAAATCACACTAACCAATTTCAGTGATGGTTACAGGTTTAATGCTACAAAAATCAAAAATCAAATAGATCTCAAATTACACTAACCAATTTCAGTGATGGTTACAGGTTTAATGCTACAAAAATCAAAAATGAAATAGATCTCAAATTACACTAACCAATTTTCAGTGATGGTTACAGGTTTAATGCTACAAAAATCAAAAATCATAGATCTCAAATCACACTAACCAATTTCAGTGATGGTTAAGGTTTAATGCTACAAAAATCAAAAATCAAATAGATCTCAAATCACACTAACCAATTTCAGTGATGGTTACAGGTTTAATGCTACAAAAATCAAAAATCAAATAGATCTCAAATACACTAACCAATTTCCAGTGATGGTTACAGTTTAATGCTACAAAAATCAAAAATCAAATAGATCTCAAATCACACTAACCAATTTCAGTGATGGTTACAGGTTTAATACTACAAAAATCAAAAATCAAATAGATCTCAAATCACACTAACCAATTTCAGTGATGGTTACAGGTTTAATGCTACAAAAATCAAAAATGAAATAGATCTCAAATTACACTAACCAATTTCAGTGATGGTTACAGGTTTAATGCTACAAAAATCAAAAATGAAATAGATCTCAAATCACACTAACCAATTTCAGTGATGGTTACAGGTTTAATGCTACAAAAATAAAAAATCAAATAGATCTCAAATTACACTAACCAATTTCAGTGATGGTTACAGGTTTAATGCTACAAAAATCAAAAATCAAATAGATCTCAAATTACACTAACCAATTTCAGTGATGGTTACAGGTTTAATGCTACAAAAATCAAAAATCAAAATAGATCTCAAATTACACTAACCAATTTCAGTGATGGGTTACAGGTTTAATGCTACAAAAATCAAAAATCAAATAGATCTCAAATTACACTAACCAATTTCAGTGATGGTTACAGGTTTAATGCTACAAAAATCAAAAATGAAATAGATCTCAAATCACACTAACCAATTTCTGACGAAATTGAGGCACATTTCTTCGGGACTAGCATAATTGACAGTTGGAGGTTCAATTTCGAGCGTCTGATAATGCATCCTCGCTTCATAGAACGGTGATTGGGGTGAAAAATCATCATTGTTATGCTCAAAAGGAGATAACAGATCGTGGATGGGAAGGCGTTTGGCAGATATATCCTAGAGAAGGAAACAGACATATTCTCTCAGATACCTAATTGCTAATAAACGGTCTGCTTGTTAATTCATTGGCTTTTCAGTCCCTGATTATTAATTTCGAAAATATTCTATCTAAAATGTCAAAAGAAAAAAAACATTTTTCTGCAAATTGCCATTTTAGCTTTCATTCATCCTTATTTAGTGTACAAGCGAAAAATTAGTGGTTCTACAGTTGAAAGAAATACTTGAGCATTAAAATCGTCACCTCTGTGGTATTGAAGAAGAGGCCAGCTATATCACTGTTTATCTTCATCAGCATCCCTGTCTAAGGTGGAAAGGATGAGGTATTTCAATGCGATGTTTTTAGAATACTTGGAGCTATGGGAGAGATCCCAAGCGGTTTGCGTGACGGCGTGATTAGAACTTTGTATGGTGGTATGATCAAAATTTTGGTTAGTCAGTACCTTCCCACAAACCAAATTTTTAAAAAGCGATTTTCGTCTAACAGGCTAAATTTGGAAAGATGGGCGCAAAATAATTGAGACGTGATTTGGGCTATTTCTCGCTTTCTTGGAAAGATGGATCAATCGAAAAGTTTGGCGTGATAGCGCGGTGGCGCCATCCTCTGGGGTTGAAGGCTTGCTCGCTATTTTGATCATAAACATAGCAAAAAATGAAAAAAAACTCAGGAAACGAACACGTAACATATCATACCAGTCGCTCTCTTGTGAAATGATCATTAACCAGAACATTTTGGTCACCAAGTACCATGGGAATGATACATCTTCCCAGCGAATACACATCCGAAGCTTTGTTTACTGTATTATGTTGGCTCACCTTAAAAAAGCAAGTAATATTTTTATAGAGGACACAGTCACACCTTCAAATCAGTAAA
>NW_027103658.1:0-1587 GCF_902728285.1 Clytia hemisphaerica | reverse complement strand
CCCTTGTTGAAATTTCTCAAGATTTCCCGCGCCAAGCCAGAAAAAAAATCAAAACATAAGCCCTGTAATAAGATATCACATCCTACAATAGGTCTATTGGCAGCACAGTGACCTTGAGCTATCTAGAATATTTAATCAAAAACAAAAAACCTTACTTTTCTTCCAAAAATCTTCAAACATCTTCACTGGCAGGCACACAGACTGACAGAGACAGAGAGACACACACAGAACGGACAGAAGAAAAAATGTTTTCCAGCAAATTTCCCGCCAAAAATCTGTTGATGAAGTGAATCCGATAATTCCGAAATATATCATTTGGATGGAAGTCTTCCGCCCCTACCGCCCATCTTCCGCCTCCCTTGCCCGGACTAAGTTTAACTAAAATCGGTTCCCTCCTCAGCAGGAAAAGTAATTCTAATATTTCTTTAATTCAAAGAAATTTCGTGTAACCCCTTCAAGATCGAATTAGAGACAGTAGAGATAGTTAACTCATTGACTTTCGTGACTTACGAGCCCAAAGGGCTGGCTAGAGACAGAAGACTCCTCAAAAAGTCAAATAAAAATACTGGATGAGAAATAAAGCCACTTATTTCCGTTCCTAAATGCGCTATCTGGTGGTTTTCACACAAACGCTTGATTGAAAATAAAATTTCCCAGGGGGGGTGGTACTTAGGCAAATTGAGGGTTTATTGAGGGTTCATTTTTGAACTTTTGAATCTTAAGTCTCATGTTAAAAAAAAACTCGTCAGAGTTAAAACTCTACCCTTCCCAACCTACTTTAGAGCACTTACAAATAATCGATTGCAGTTAGTTCAAAACTTCCCGGTGGAGTTCCCTTTTTTCTCAAACCATGATTGTAGATTTAATCCACCATTCTAAATGCATTGCAAAAAAGGCTTCACTTTTTCTTGCTCTGGGTTGAGAAAAGTTGAAGATATTCATCTCTAGCCCCTTTGGGGCGTTAAACTCAATGACTCAACTGTAATTCGCTAGAGCAGTAATGGGAGGGGACCAACCGGGGCCTCTAAAAAATAGAGCGTAATAGGCCTAGTTTATAAAGCCGCTTCAACGCCGCGTCTAATGTAATTCCACAGTGCGCAGTTTAGTCAATTAAAGCACACCTCTAAACCACAGAACGTATGTAAAATTGAGGGTAAATTGAGAAAACAATTACTTTAAGTGTAAAGAATTATGGGAATGAGCCATACGCATTAAAAACAAGACATGTAATTTCAGTCACAGAGTAACAGAAATCCAGCCCGGCTACTACAATTCAGTAAATACAACTTGAGAAATCATCTATTAGTTCATATCATTTATTCTTCAAAATAAAATTTATGGATTTTCTATTCTTTATTACAAATAATGTTTTCGGAAAACGTGATAAATATTTTCCACTAATTTCAGATTCCACAGACGAAAGAAAACTTGCATTGCTAAAAAATCATAACACGTTGATTGAAATTTTGTTTGAAAGCGAGGTCAACATTGAACTTTATGCATCTCTAAGAATCCTTGAGAGACGACTTGTGGACGACTGGATATTAGAAGAAACTTAAAATCGAGGTCCTAAATGATTGGTGAGAT